>NC_041380.1:195504718-195606745 GCF_002162155.2 Triticum dicoccoides
CTCCCCTGACCTAATTCCTTTGCCTGTATATTCACATATATTCCCAAACCACTAGAAGTATCCACGAAAACACTTTTCCACCGCCGCAACCTTCTGTGCCCGTGAGATCCCATCTAGGGGCCTTTCCGGCATCCCGCAGGAGGGGGATTCGATCATGGAGGGCTTCTACATCAACTCTATCGCCCTTCTGACGGAGCGTGAGTAGTTTACCTTAAACCTATAGGTCCATAGCTAGTAGCTACATGGCTTCTTCTCTCTCTTTGATTTTGAATACCATGTTCTCCTCGATGTTCTTAGAGATCTATCCGATGTAATCTTCTTTTGCGGTGTGTTTGTCGAGATCTGATGAATTATGGATTTATGATCAGCTTATCTATGAATATTATTTGAATCTTCTCTGAATTGTCTTATGCATGATTTGATATCTTTGTAATTCTCTTCGAACTATCGGTTTGGTTTGGCCAACTAGATTGGTTTTTCTTGCAATGGGAGAAGTGCTTAGCTTTGGGTTCAATCTTGTGGTGTCCTTTCCTAGTGAAAGTAGGGGCGGCAAGGCACATATTGTATTATTTCCATCGAGGATAAAAATATGGGGTTTACATCATATTGCTTGAGTTTCGCCCTCTACATCATGTCATCTTACTTAATGCGTTACTCTGTTCTTCATGAACTTGATACTCTAGATGCAGGTGGGAGTCGGTGAATGTGTGGAGTAATAGTAGATGCAGAATCGTTTCGGTCTACTTGACACTGACGTGATGCCTATGTTCATGATCATTACCTTAGATATCGTCATAACCTTGCGCTTTTCTATCAATTGCTCGACAATAATTTGTTCACCGACCGTATTATTTGCTGTCATGAGAGAAGCCTCTAGTGAAACCTATGGCCTCCAGGTCTATTTTCCATCATATTAGTTTCCGATCTACTATTTTGCAATATTTTACTCTCCGATCTATAAACCAAAAATACCAAAAATATTTACTTTATTGTTTATATATCTTTATTAGATGTCACTTTTGCAAGTAACTGTGAAGGGATTGACAACCCCTTTATCGCGTTGGGTGCAAGTTGTTTGATTGTTTATGTAGGTATTAGGTGATTTGTGCATTGTCTCCTACTGGATTGATACCTTGGTTCTCGAACTAAGGGAAATACTTATCTCTACTTTGCTGCATCACCCTTTCCCCTGCAAGGGAAAAACCAACTCAAGCTCAAGAAGTAGCAGTTCAACATTAGTGCAACAAAGCAATTTACATTTGGCATACTAGGTAGCGCAATGAAGTTCAATACCAACTATATATACTGATTTTATATTCATGCATACCAGTGCCCATCAATGGCTAAAGCTATACCACAATCATTTCCAAACACCGTCCACAAGCTATGCCGCTAGCACATCCTCAAGAAGTTCAACGAATACCTCGCGTTGCCATTCAAAAAGTATACAACATTCAAAGAGGAGTTATCGTCCATCTTGAACTAGCCGCTAATGCGAACGAAGTTTGAAGATGCCTGGGCTGCACTTGTGCATAAGTACAAGCTGTAGAACGACCCGATGATGATATAGCTGTGGAGTGATAGGAAAATGTGGATATCAACATATTACAGGAACATTTTCTGTGCTAGAATGACTTCCACACAACGAAGCAAGAGCATGAATCACATGCTGAAAATAGGATTTGTCAATGGGACCCAAAACCTACACAAGTTTGTTAGGCGGGTAAATTCTTGCATACAAACTTGGATGCAGACGGAGAATGAGCAAACGATAGCCAGCATGCTACTAAGACCAAAAAAAGAAACCTCTTATTCTGACTTCCTTGAACACGTGCACTTGCTATCTACAAAAAAAATTAAGTTACTCTCCTCGACGAATCTTTTTTTGACATATGCAGAAACAGGCACTGATACAAACATATCACGACTATGAGGAAGACATGGCCATCATGTACACGAGCGCCGTATACACTGAGATGAGGGATAGGATGAGAAAGATAACACTATTCCACACAAAAAACAGCAGAGGACACTAAGTACCTTGTGTACTACCACATCAAGGGTGACAATGATGAGGAAAGAAGGTTTGCCTGGTCAAAGCATGAATTCCAGGTTGTAGCTGACCCAGTGAATAAAATATACGAGTGCGAATGCAAGCTTTGGACACACACAGGTGAGCTGAAAAACAAACTAATTAAATAGCTAAACTAGTAGTATGATATCACTATATGAAACTCATTGCCAACTCACAAAACAATGTATTCTGCATTCATCACAATGCAAGTCTATTCTGCCATCACATAATGAACATCCTGGACTACTTGAAGGCTGTTAAATTCCAGACGAGTATATCCTTAAACGGTACACAAATACTGCAAAATCATAACCCACATTTGATACAAGGGACTACAACACAATAGCATCAGATGGAAGCTCAAAATTCTCAAAGCAAGACATCCTTTTGCAGCTAAATTTGATGTTCAACAAGAAAGCAATGAGATGTGATCAACAATATGACAAAGTCTTCTATGTTCTAAAGAGGCTCGTAGAAGAACTTGACGCCATACATTCAGCGAATCAAGGAGATGCCGATGAAAGAATGGATGAAGAGGATGTTGAAATCGAGGAAGACATTGCTTATTATGAAACTGAAATGCTCCAGACCGTTGCTCAAGCTGATCAATGCAAGGAGGGTGCAGGTCATTCTATGCAACAACAGACCAACAACAGCCGCAACAAGGGGTGATGAAGCCGCCATTATACTCTAAGACAAAGGGTAGGAAGTAACATTCCGCGGCAAAGAAAAGTGAACAGAGAGCTCAAATAAAGACACCACCTGCAGATAGAGTGGTCAAGATCGATGAAAATGGTGTGCCACTTGGACAAAGGCAATGCAGTGTAGAAATCCGACCTCAAACGGTCAAATCTCTGTGCATAAGTGTCATCCCTGGATCGATTATGCTGACACACACAGTACTTGAAGGATTTATAATAGAGTTTCAATCGCACCCTTAATACATCGATAGTCTCAAAAGAGAACTTATTACAATAAGATGGCCTAAGGCCATCTAAATAAGATAACCGCGGAAGCATCGAAGGTAAATGAGTCCATCAACTCCAACAGCATAGTTGAGTGCACGACAACGACCTAGCACACCTTACTCTTCGTCTGAAAAGTATGCAACATGATATGTTGCAGCCCGAAACGGGTCAGCACATGGAATATGCTAGCAAGATAACACAATAGAGCAATAAACAAGTAAATGCTATCACTACATGCATATATGGCTGGTGGAGGCTCTATGGTTATAATGTTTTTTTTTGTGAAAAGCCAATTTTTTTCTACAACAAAGGAATATATTTTGTTTAACTATCATGGTAGTTGTTAAACATTGAGAAGGTTCCTCCAACTCAATCCCAATTAAACAATATTAATAACCCAACAAATTAAATTAGAGTGATGAGATCACCGTGATAAACCAAGAACCAGATACTCAAAATGTCCAAAACAGGGGACACGGCTAACCATGATTAGTTTGTACACTCTGCAGAGGTTTGCGCACTTTTCCCCACAAGACACGATCTCCTCCGTTAGATTTCTCGCACTACAAGGTGTTTGAGAAACGGATGACCGAGACACAGTCTTTCAGAAGCATTAACTCTTTACTCTGGGTAGACAGTACCAACCTACATCCCCTACATCTGCTAGCCTACCACTGAAAGAGGCCATGCAACATACTCAACTATGCTAGAGCCCATAATGGCTTGTGGCTGCACATAGAAGTTTCTAGCATGAATAATCTTATGATCCCTTTGAGCCTGGGTGGCAAACCGTAGGATGATCACACGGGTACTCCGGATATCCTAGGACAACACTGGATTCTCTAGGTGCCCACAACCAATCCACCCAGATGTGCATTTAAGTAGCCACCTTATGTTAACCATTAAATTTACAATCTCACATCTGTCACGGATACACTCAAACCCAAACAATGTCTACGAGCATAGCATAGCAGTATAAGCATAACGTAGAAGTAACTCCCAGGGGTTGATATAAAAGGGCAATAGGTTCTACCTCATCATCTATTTCCCAATACCCAGAAATTAATCACATACTAATCATGCAGTGTTTAAGGATTGTAACTAATGCATAAAAACTGGGTAATAAAGGGGTATGATCAATGTGTTACTTGCCTTGCTGACGATCCGCAAGCCCTAGAGACTTGTAGTAGCACGTTTCACACTCCGGAAATTTTATCGCAAACAAACAATAGCATACATAAGCACCCAAGCATAGATGCAAGGGCAAGACCAAAATAAGAAGATCAAATCTGAAAATTCAACTGACGAGCTTCGATTTGCAAAAAAAGAATCAATCAAATCGGAGCTACGGAACTTAAACTACGGTCAAAAGAAATTCGAATTCAAAACTGCTTGAAACACAATTTTAAATTGTCAAAATCATGTTCAAGTTGTTTAATCGGAAAGAGGGGCTCGAGACGAAGATTTTGGCGTTGGTTTCACTGGATTTGGACAAACGGTTAAAAAGTTATGAGGGTTTGAAGATCAGGGGCTAATCTGCGATAAAAATAATCATAGATAGGTCCCTGGCTGAAAAATAACGGAAAAATAAAAATCTATCGGACGAATGTCCGCTAACAGAGACGAAGGGCGAATTCGTTCGTTAAAACGAACGAAACACCGAAACGATCTAATAATAAAAAAACCGATCTAGGTTTTTCTTAAAAAACCGACGGTTTATACCTAAAACTAAAACAAACCGGCGGCGACAAAGTCAACGGCGGCGGCAGGATTCCGGCGAGCGTCGGCGTCGGCACAACGAGGCGAGGTGGCAACGGTGTGGCGGCTTTGCGGCGGCAGGCGGTGGCGGCAGTGAGCGGCGGCAGTCCGCGGCTGCGGCGGCGCTGGGTGGCGGTGCGGGGCGGTGTGGGGAGAGGCGGCGGCGGGGTGGGGTATTTAAGGAGGGGGGTACGGGTGGCTTGGGGAAGGGGCTGGCGGTGGCGGAGTCCGCAAGGTATACGGCGGCGGCGGCGACTCGGCTCAGGACTCCGTCTCTGAGTCGGAGCGGGAGGCGGTGCGGGGCGGTGGGCCGGCCTGGCCCGGCTGGGCCGTTGGCCCAGTCGGGCGACGCGCGTGTTTTTTTAAATAAAATTCCGCCAAAAAGGAAAAATCCTAAATAAATATAATTTTTTTCCTAAAAATGCCAAAAACAATTTTCACCGTCTAAATGAAAAATTTCGAACGTAGTGAACATTTTCTTGGCCTAAAAATGCAATTTTGAAAAATGCATATTTTTCTAATTCAAATGAAATAGCATTAAAAATACAAATAAACTTATTATTTGATTTTAACATTTTCCCCCAATATTTCTTTTATTTTGGAGAAGTCATATTATCTCGTCTCTTTTATTTTGATATTTGGAAATATTATTTGGAGAGAAAAATTACTAAAACCAAAATGATCCTCTTTTCAAATTTGAGAAAAATCAAATTTGAAAATGAATGAAATCCCCAACTCTCTCCATGGGTCCTTGAGTTGCTTAGAATTTCTATGATCACAACCAAAATGCAATTAAAATATGATATGTGTATGATGACCTATGTATAACATTCCAAATTGAAAATTTGGGATGTTACAAACCTACCCCCCTTAAGATGAATCTCGCCCTCGAGATTCAGGTTGGCTAGAAAATAGGTTTGGGTGGTCTTTCCGTAGATCTTCCTCTCGTTCCCAGGTGGCTTCATCATCGGTATGGTGGCTCCACTGAACTTTGCAAAACTTGATAACCTTGCTACGTGTGACTCGGCTGGCAAACTCGAGAATCTTGATTGGTTTCTCCTCGTAGGTCAGATCACTATCCAACTGAATTGCTTCCAGGAGCACTGTATCTCTCAGAGGAATATCGGCCATTTTAGCATGACACTTCTTCAACTAGGAAACATGAAACACATCATTAACTCCTGACAGTCCTTCGGGCCAACTTGTAGGCCACTTCTCCCATACGTTCCAACACTTGGTATGGTCCTACAATTCTCGGGGCTAACTTTCCCTTAACTCCAAAATGTTTAACTCCTCGCAGAGGTGACACTCGAAGATATGCTCTGTCTCCGATTTCATAGACTACCTCCTTGCGTTTTGAGTCTGCATTACTCTTCTGTTTGGACTAAGCTACCTTCAGTCTATCTCGAATCAACTTAACCTTCTCTTCGGACTCTTTGATCAAATCCGGTTCAACAACTGACAGCCTCCAACTTCATTCCACATCAACGGTGTCCTGCACCTCCTTCCATACAAAGCTTCGAAAGGGGCCATCTTCAAACTGGCTTGATAACGGTTGTTGTATGAGAACTCCGCGTAGGGCAAATTATCATCCCAACTAGATCCATAATCTAGCGCACAAGATCTCAACATATCCTCCAAAATCCAATTGACTCTCTCGGTATGTCCATCTGTCTGCGGATGAAAGGCTGTACTGAATTCTGGCCTGGTGCCCAAAGTGTGGTGCAACTGGTGCCAAAATTTCGAGGTAAACTCCATTCCTCTGTCTGATACGATGGTCCTCGGAACTCCATGCAGACATATGATCCTGGTCATATTTATCTTGGCCAACTTTGCACTCGTATAAGTGGTTTTCATTGGGATAAAGTGGGCCACTTTGGTCAAGTGATCAACTACTACCGAGATATAATCATATCCCGATCGGGGTCCTAGGCAATCCGGTGATGAAATCCATGCCAAGCTTGTCCCACTTCCATTCGAGTATCTGAAGGAAATATCCCTAGAGGCAATACTAAAGTTATTATTTATTTCCTTATTTCATGATAAATGTTTATTATTCATGCTAGAATTGTATTAACCGGGAACATAATACATGTGTGGATACATAGACAAACAAAGTGTCACTAGTATGCCTCTACTTGACTAGCTCATTGGTCAAAGATAGTTATGTTTCCTAACCATAGACATGAGTTGTCATTTGATCAATGGTATCACATCATTAGGAGAATGATGTGATTGACTTGGCCCATTCCGTTAGCTTACCACTTGATCGTTTTAGTTCACTACTATTGCTTTCTTCATGACTTATACATGTTCCTATGACTATGAGATTATGCAACTCCCGATTATCGGAGGAACACTTTGTGTGCTACCAAACATCACAACGTTACTAGGTGATTATAAAGGTTCTCTACAAGTGTCTCCGATGGTACTTGTTGAGTTGACATAGATCGATATTAGGATTTGTCACTCTGAATGTCGGAGAGGTATCTCTGGGCCCTCTCGGTAATGCACATCACTATAAGCCTTGCAAGCAATGCAACTAATGAGTTAGTTGCGGGATGATGCATTACGAAAATGAGTAAAGAGACTTGCCGGTAACGAGATTGAGCTAGGTATTGAGATACCGACGATCGAATATCGGGCAAGTTACATACCGATGACAAAGGGAACAATGTATGTTGTTATGCGGTTTGACCGATAAAGATCTTCGTAGAATATGTAGGAGCCAATATGAACATCTAGGTTCCGCTATTGGTTATTGAGAGGAGATGTGTCTCGGCCATGTCTACATAGTTCTCGAACCCATAGGGTACGCACGCTTAATGTTCGGTGACGATCGGTATTATGAGTTTATGTGATTTGATGCACCGAAGGTAGTTTGGAGTCCTGGGTGAGATCGGGGACATGACGAGGAGTCTCGAAATGGTCGAGACGTAAAGATCAATATACTGGATGACTATATTCGGACATCGGAAAGGTTCCGAGTGATTCGGGTATTTTTCGGAGTACCGGAGAGTTACGGGATTACGAGGAAGAAGTATTGGGCCTCATGGGCCAAGTGGTGGAAGGGAGGAGGCAGGGCGCGCGGCCCCCTAGCCCAAACAAAATTGGACTAGGGGGCCGGCCCCCCTTTCCTCCTTTCCTCCCTCTCCTTTCTTCTCCCTCTCCTCCTTCCTTTCCCCCTCCTAGTATGAGTAGGAAAGGGGACTCCTCCTCCTGGCGCGTCGTAGGAGGGCCAGCCGGCCTCCCCCTTGCTCCTTTATATACGGGGGCAGGGGGCACCCTAAGACACACAAGTTGATCATTGATCCCTTAGCCGTGTGCGGTGCCCCCCTCCACCATAATCCACCTCGATCATATTGTAGGGGTGCTTAGGCGAAGCCCTGCATCGGTAGCAACATCATCACCGTCATCATGCCATCGTGCTGACGGAACTCTCCCGTGAAGCTCTACTGGATCGGAGTTCGTGGGACGTCATCGAGCTGAACGTGTGCTGAACTCGGAGGTGCCGTGCGTTCGGTACTTGGATCAGTCGGATTCTGAGGACGTTCGACTACATCAACTGCGTTCTCATAACACTTCCGCTTACAGTCTACGAGGGTACGTTGAAGATACTCTTCCCTCTCATTGCTGTGCATCACCACGATCTTGCGTGTGCGTAGGATTTTTTTTTGAAATTACTACATTCCCCAACAGTGGTATCAGAGCCATGTTTATGCGTAGATGTTACTAGCAAAAGTGTTCGTGCGTTGCAACGGGAAAAAATATCACACGTGGTTTAAGATTTTAGCAATCCAATTACCGACTTGCATATGTCTAGTTCATTCACTCCCGTGTCCAGCCCGCTCGGGTGCCCATTGCATCTGGCTACAACGATTCCACGAGCCCTCTTGCGGGGGCGGCGAGTGTCGTTTGACCCCAGACAAACCGATGTCTGTCCCTCCGATATCTTCTTAGCGTCCCTCATCCTCGTCTCTCCCCCATTGCTCTTCCCACACTCTCGATTCCTTCTCCCTATCCAGCAGGGAACTACCACCATGAGCAGCACTCCCAGTCCCCCTCTCAACGGTCGCCACTACTTTACTTCAAGGCCTCCCCCATAGGCTCTCGATCCAGATCGGATCCGATCGAGGCCACCACCTTCTTCCTCTCTTCCTTCACCATGAGCAAGAGCAAAAAGCAGGGAGCCGATGCCGCCACAGCACCACGGACGTCGTCGCATCGCCACCGCCTTCCAGGTCACCGGTCACCGTCACCCGTCCCTGGCCGTTCCTCGCCGGCGGGGCGCAGTAGCCGGCGCCCATCCTCCCTTGTGACCGGCGCCGACCACGCTGCCATGGACCGTCCCAGGCCGCCCCTCGCCAGCGGGGCGCCCGTCTGATTATTTTGTGTTCCCAAGGTTTCCCATCGCCGGTGGGGCACCCGTTTGATTATTTTGTTCCTCCTTTGATTAATATATTATGCAATGCTGATCGGGAATTAAAGTGCTACATTTTTCCTATGTCTCGTGCTCAGGGTTCCTTCAACAATTAGAGATTTCATTTTTCCTCCTTTGGCTTTGATCTATTCCATCCCTTTCATTCCTTTTTTGGCTTTCCTTCATTTATTATTCTGTCATATTTGAACAGTCCCATGAGAGCCTGCCTTCCTTAATTAGAGATTTGGATTTCCTTTGTTCTTCTCTCAGATTTGAATGGTCCCCCATGAGAGCCGCTTAGTTCTCACACCCTTCGCTCATTAATTCTTGTGACGGCTACTTGACAACAAGAAAACATAATAGCGTATATAAATTAGGAGGATTTAATGTAAGGGGGCGAGGTGGGACTATATTATGCATAATAGTAATTTTTTGTCTCTCCTTATGTGGGTCAGCTTCGTTGAGCCCAGCGCAGGCTGCCTCTGCCTTGCCTTACGTGGATAAGTGGGCCGGCTTGGAAATATAACATCAGCCCAAAAGCTCATCACTCGAAGGGAGTAGTTTAACCTACGAAGAATAGATTGGATCAATTGTGGGATGGACATACATCACCCCAAAAAAGCAAGAAGGTTAGAGAATAGTACCACCTCGGATGTAGGTAAAAAAACTGAAAGCATAAATTCACGGGAAGAAGCGTATTGTGACGGTGAACCCACAGAGTCAATCCGTGCTTTATTATTAGGGAAAGATATGCACGAGTAGAACACAAGTGAGTTGTGGGCGATACAAGTCATACTGCTTACCAGCATGTCATACTTTGGTTCAGCGTTATTGTTGGATGAAGCGGCATGGACTGACATTACACGTACGCTTACGCGAGACTGGTTCTACCGACGTGCTTCGCACAAAGGTGGCTGGCGGGTGTCAGTTTCTCCAACTTTAGTTGAACTGAGTGTGACTACGCCCGGTCCTTGTTGAAGGTTAAAACAACACTAACTTGATGAAATATCATTGTGGTTTTGATGCGTAGGTAAGAACGGTTCTTTCTCAGCCCGTAGCAGCCACGTAAAACTTGCAACAACAAAGTAGAGGACGTCTAACTTGTTTTTGCAGGGCATGTTGTGATGTGATATGATCAAGACATGATGCTAAATTTTATTGTATGAGATGATCATGTTTTGTAACACAGTTATCGGCAACTGGCAGGAGCCATATGGTTATCGCTTTATTGTATGAAATTCAATCGCCATGTAATTGCTTTACTTTATCACTAAGCGGTAGCGATAGTTGTGGAGGCAATAGTTGGCGTGATGACAACGATGCTTCGATGGAGATCAAGGTGTCAAGCCGATGACGATGGTGATCATTACGGTGCTTTGGAGATGGAGATCACAGGCATAAGATGATGATGGCCATATCATATCACTTATATTGATTGCATGTGATGTTTATCCTTTATGCATCTTATTCTGCTTGATTGACGGTAGCATTATAAGATGATCTCTCACTAAATTTCAAGGTACAAGTGTTCTCCCTGAGTATGCACCGTTGCCAAAGTTCGTTGTGCTGAGACACCACGTGATGATCGGGTGTGATAAGCTCTACGTTCACATACAACGGGTGCAAGCCAGTTTTGCACACGCAGAAATACTCGGGTTAAACTTGATGAGCCTAGCATTTGAAGATATGGCCTCGGAACACTGAGGCCGAAAGGTCGGGCATGAATCATATAGTAGATATGATCAACATAGTGATGTTCACCATTGAAAACTACTCTATTTCACGTGATGATTGCTACCTCTTGAGCACTGCGTTGGATTTCCTCAAAGAGGAGAGGATGATGCAGCAAAGTAGTGTAAGTATTTCCCTTAGTTTTTGAGAACCAAGGTATCAATCCAGTAGGAGGCTACACTCGAGTCCCTCGTACCTACACAAAAACAATAGCTCAACGCAACCAACACGCTTAGGGGTTGTCAATCCCTTCACGGTCACTTACGAAAGTGAGATCTGATAGAGAAGATAAATAATATTTTTTGGTATTTTTGGTATACAGATGCAAAGTAAAAAGTAAAAGCAAATCAATAATAAAGTGATGGAGATTAATATGATGAGAAAGAGACCCGGGGGCCATAGGTTTCACTAGTGGCTTCTCTCAAGAGGATAAGTATTCTACGGTGGGTGAACAAATTACTGTTGAGCAATTCACAGAATTGAGCATAGTTATGAGAATATCTAGGTATGATCATGTATATAGGCATCACGTCTGAGACAAGTAGACCAAAACGATTCTGCATCTACTACTATTACTCCACTCATCGACCGCTATCCATCATGCATCTAGAGTATTAAGTTAAAAACAGAGTAACACCTTAAGCAAGATGACATGATGTAGAGGGATAGTTTCATGCAATATGATAAAAACCCCATCTTATTATCCTCGATGGCAACGATACAATACATGCCTTGCTGCCCCTTCTGTCACTGGGAAAGGACACCGCAAGATCAAACCCAAAGCTACGCACTTCTCCCATGGCAAGAAAAACCAATCTAGTAGGCTAAACCAAACTGATAATTCAAAGAGACTTGCAAAGATAAAAAATCATACATAAAAGAATTCAGAGAAGATTCAAATATTATTCATAGATAGACTGGACCATAAACCCACAATTCATCGGTCTCAACAAACACACCGCAAAAAGAAGATTACATCGAATAGATCTCCACAAGAGATGGGGAGAACATTGTATTGAGATCCAAAAAGAGAGAAGAAGCCATCTAGCTACTAACTATGGACCCGTAGGTCTAAAGTAAACTACTCACACTTCATCAGAGAGGCTTGGATGATGATGTAGAAGCCCTCTGTGATCGATGCCTCCTCCGGCGGAGCTCTGGAACAGGACCCTAGATGGGATCTCATGGATACAGAAAGTTGCGGCGGTGGAATTAGGTTTTTGGCTCGTGTTCTGATCGTTTGGAGGTACGTGGATATATATAGGAGGAAGAAGTACGTCGGTGGAACTTCGAGGGGCCCACGAGGCAGGGGGCGCGCCCTAGGGGGGGGGCGCCCTCCACCCTCATGACCGCCTTGTGGCTTTCTTGACGGAGGGTCTAAGTCTCCTGTGTCTTATCTAATCAGAAAATCACGTTCCCGAAGGTTTCATTCCGTTTGGACTCCGTTTGATATTCCTTTTCTTCGAAACCCTAAAACAGGCAAAAAACAGCAATTCTGGGCTGGGCCTCCAGTTAATAAGTTAGTCCCAAAAATAATATAAAGTGGAAAATAAAGCCCAATAAAGTCCAAAATTGTAAATAATGTAGCATGGAGCAATCAAAAATTATAGATACATTGGAGATGTATCAATGATCGGTCATGGTTTAGTTGATATGGCTCACGTGATCACTTAGATGATTAGAGGGATGTCTATCTAAGTGGGTGTTCTTAAACATAATTAATTGAACTTTAATTTATCATGAACTTAGTACCTGATAGTATTTTGCTTGTCTATGTTGTTGTAGATAGATGCCCCGTGCTGTTGTTCCATTAAATTTTGTTGCGTTCCTTGAGAAAGCAAAGTTGAAAGATGATGGTAGCAATTACACGGACTGGGTCCGTAACCTGAGGATTATCCTCATTGCTGCACAAAAGAATTACGTCCTAGAAGCACCGCTAGGTGCCAAACCCGATGTAGGAGCAATGCCAGATGTTATGAACGTCTGGCAGAGCAAAGCTGATGACTACTCGATAGTTCAGTGTTCCATGCTTTATGGCTTAGAACCGGGACTTCAATGACGTTTTGAACGTCATGGAGCATATGAGATGTTCCAGGAGTTGAAGTTAATATTTCAAGCAAATGCGCAGGTTGAGAGATATGAAGTCTCCAATAAGTTCTACAACAGCAAGATGGAGGAGAATAGTTCTGTCAGTGAACATATACTCAGAATGCCCGGGTAACATAACCACTTGACTCAACTGGGAGTTAATCTTCCTGTTGATAGTGTCATTGACAGAGTTCTTCAATCACTGCCACCAAGATACAAGAGCTTTTTGATGAACTATAATATGCAAGGGATGGATAAGACAATTCCCGAGCTCTTCGCAATGCTAAAAGCTGCGGAGGTAGAAATCAAGAAGGAGCATCAAGTGTTGATGGTCAACAAGACCACCAGTTTCAAGAAAAAGGGTAAAGGGAAGAAGAAAGGGAACTTCAAGAAGAACGACAAATAAGTTGTTGCTCAAGAGAAGAAACCCAAGTCTGGACCTAAGCCTGAGACTGAGTGCTTCTACTGCAAAGGGACTGGTCACTGGAAGCGGAACTACCCCAAGTATTTGGCGGATAAGAAGGATGGCAAGGTGAACAAAGGTATATGTGATATACATGTTATTGATGTGTACCTTACTAAAGCTCGTAGTAGCACCTGGGTATTTGATACTGGTTATGTTTCTAATATTTGCAACTCGAAACAGGGACTATGGATTAAGCGAAGATTGGCTAAGGACGAGGTGACGATGCGCGTGGGAAATGGTTCCAAAGTCGATGTGATCGCTGTCAGCACGCTACCTCTATATCTACCTTCGGGATTAGTTTTAGACCTGAATAATTGTTATTTGGTGCCAGTGTTGAGCATGAACATTATATCTGGATCTTGTTTGATGCGAGACGGTTATTCATTTAAACCAGAGAATAATGGTTGTTCTATTCATATGAGTAATATCTTTTATGGTTATGCACCCTTGAAGAGTGGTCTATTTTTAATGAATCTCGATAGTAGTGATACACATATTCATAATGTTGAAGCCAAAAGATGCAGAGTTGATAATGATAGTGCAAGTTATTTGTGGCACTACCGCTTAGGTCATATTGGTATAAAGCGCATGAAGAAACTCCATTCTGATGGACTTTTGGAATCACTTGATTATGAATCACTTGGTACTTGCGAACCATGCCTCATGGGAAGGATGACTAAAACGCCGTTCTCCGTAACTATGGAGCGAGCAACAGATTTGTTGGAAATCATACATACTGATGTATGTTGTCACATCCCTAGTTTTGGTATGACCTAGGCTAGCCTTCATGTTTGCATCATGTTTAAATTCCATTTAAATTTGAAATGGGGATTTGTGAAACCCTCAGAATCATTTCTGAAAATGACCCAAGTAAAAATTGCTCCAAAAGGGTCCAAGAAAATGCTCATGTTGCTCTCTGAAAATATTGGACAGAGATAAAAATCAAACAAATATTTTTAGGAACTCATAAATTTTTATTTTGGACTTTTGGAGTTAATCCAGTAATTATTTGCGTTGGATAAATATTTATATATATATGAAATATTGTCCAATAATTCTGAATTTTGGTGAGGGGTTTTGGAATAATCCCTAAGGCCCCTGCAAAAATTGTCAGAATTAAATAAAATGATTTGTTATTTTTATCAAATCAAAACAAATGTCAGAAAAATAGAAAAGAAAACAAATAAAGGAAAAAGCCTACCTGGACCTTACCTACAGCCTGGCAGCCTAGTGGCCCAACAGGTCGGCCCAGTTGACTGGCGCTGCCAGTCGTCGTCTCCACCGCGCCAGAAGGACGCCGAGCGCGTGCTCGCCGCGCGCGAGCACACGCTGGCCACCTCCTACTTCCCCGCTCGCCGCTGGAGGCACCCAACGACGCCACGCACTCCCCCGAACCTCTCTCCCTCTCTCCAATGGCCTCCCTCCTCTCTCTCGCCCTTCCCCGCGAATGCCCGAGCGCTGCCGTCGCCGCCGCACGCCGTAGCCGCAGCCACCGTGCTCCCCTCGCCTCGCTGTTGTGTCCAGAAGCTCCGCCACCTCGTCTGCAACCTCTCCACCAAGCCACGCGAGCGGACGCGCCCTGCAGCGGCTTCCCCGACCTCTTCTTCACCGTCGGCCGGCGCGGATCTCCACCGTCGACTTGCCGCCGTCCGAGCTTCCCCGAGCATGCTGGCCACCCCTACGGCGCAGCTGTGAGCCCCCTAGCGTTCTCCCCCTCTCCCCGCGGTCAATCCCCTCCTCTAGCCGCCTAGCCACCGGAGCCGAGAGCTCCGTGCCGCCGGCCATGGCGCCGGTGAGGCGAGAGGCCGAGCCAGCCACTCCCGCGCGCGTCACCTTGCTCCTGGTGACGCCAGGAGGCCGTAGAGGCCCTTCGCAGCCCCTGCCGTGCTCCGTAGCTCGACTCCGCCCGAACCCGTGCTCCGGCCGCCGCCGCGAGCCTCGCTCCGGCCACCCCTCCTCCTGCTACCTACCCCACTGGATGCGAGAGAGCACGGGCTACGCCCCGGTGCTCCCAGCCGCCGCCCCCGTGCCCTGCAGCGTGGACGCCGCCGCGTCCAGAGGTCGCCGGTGACGACCTCGCTGGCCTGACGTGCGGGCCCGACCTGCCAGGTGATTAGCTTAAGGCTAATCACCATTTTTGGTAACCCCCTGACACTGACAGTGGGCCCCAGAGCCACTAATCTAAATTAGATTAGGAATAACTCCTCTGTTAACTAACTAAGTCACTGACGTGTGGACCCCACACATCAGGTTTGACCTGGTCAGCTCCGTTGACCTGCTAACGCAGGCATGACGCAATGCTGACGCAATATTTCATTTTCTGGTTTAAATTAATCAGGAAATTCCAGAATATATTCAAAACTTCAAAACTTCATAGAAATTCAACCGTAGCTCAGATTGAAATAATTTATATATGAAAAATTATCAGAAAAATTCAATCTATCCATCTGTACCACTTTCATGCATGTTCAACCAACTTATACCAGTGTATAAGTGAAAACATGATAATGGCATTTTAAATGCTAAATATGGAGTGCATATGAACCCTTGGTCCACATGGACTTCATTTAAATGGTTGCTAGATGCATTATTGCAATCATAACATCATTACCATGTTCATGCATCATAATGTTGCATATGCTTGTGTTTTGATTTCCGACACCGTTCCTTCTCGATAGGTCCTGCTCCGGAGAGTGTTCGAGAGTACCTGTCTGAGGAGCAGTGCCCCCCTGTTGATCTACCAGGCAAGCAACCCCCCTTGTTCATTCCGATACAATCCTACAATCTCGCTCCTGCTCTCATTTATTGCATTAGGACAACAACGATTCAACTGCTACTTTATGCTACGGTAGTTGAACCCATTCCTCTGCATGACCTGTCATTGCCATAGTAAATAGTTAAAACCCACTAGCATGTGTAGGAGTTGCTTGAGCCATGTTGTGTTCTTGCCATGCCATGCCTGCTATTGCTTAGAGTATGCCAGGTCTGATTCATTGGGAATGAATTAGAGTACAGTGCTATGTTCTGATGTTGAGAGTTAAGCGTGTGAACATGATTTGGTAAAGGTAGCGGTGAGAGGCCATGTAGGAGTACATGGTGGGTTGTCTCACTGGAACCGTCCCTAAGAACTGAGTTCTATGTATGTTGTCCAAGGACTAGCTACTACCACACGTTGGGTTCCGGTAACTCGACCCCTCTCGACTTATTAGCCAACTTGATCTCCGTCCAGGAGTTTCAAATAGTTTCTAGTGTTGTAGGTAGTGCTATTTTTCTACCAAGTGGCACCCGGCAGGGTGGGCTCGGGACAGACTAGGCACAGGTGGCACGGTGTACCAAGTGGCACCCGGATGGTGGGCTTGGGAACCCTGCTCGCATCGTTTGGGGCCATGAGCGACACCCCGCCCGGATCTCCTTGCGGATGGAACCCAAATAGGCGATAAACCTGGATTAGAGTCTTGCGTGGTTAGTCAGGTCGTGGCCGACACCCTCGCCAGGCTTCCGCTTGAAGGTTGCCAAGATACATGACGTGTACATGGTGATAAGTGGTGAGAGCGTGTGTGAAGAAGTACACCCCTGCAGGGTTAACATGATCTATTCGAATAGCCGCATCCTCGGTTATGGACTTCTTGGATGCTTACGTGGTACATAGACAACTTAAAGTGGATACTCTAAAATGCTCAAGACAAGTGTGAGTGCTATGGATGGCCTTCTCATAAGGAGACGAGGATGAATCCATAGTAGTGTATTGATGTGGTGATTAGTGGACTCGTGTGCGCTGCCTCATCTCAAAGAAGTTTCTCGTTGTCGTAGAACAGGATAGCCACTGAGTCAAGCTGGCTTGCTACAACTAAACCCCACATTACCTTCTTGATACAAATGCATGTATGATAGGATATGATGTAAGTCTTGCTGAGTACCTTTGTACTCATGTTTGCTTTATTTATGTTTTGCAGGTGAGACATCTGTCTCACTAGTAGTACCGCTTGGACTTCGATAAGTAGCTTGTTACCTCAGCTACAATCTTGTACCTTGGAGGGACTTGTAGATAGTCAGGCTTCTCGGCCTTTTTCTTTTGTAGTTGTCTGTACTCAGACATGTAATGCTTCCGTTGCTTGTATGCTCTGAATGATGGGTCATGTGACCCCTGTTTGTATTTATGCAATGTGGCTCTTCTGAGCCTTTATCTATATGAGTTTCATTATGTTGTGATGCCATGTTGTACAACACATACTTGCATGTTATGCATACGTGTGACGTGTATTGCTATGTGTGGGATCCGACAAGCTAGTTGTTTATCCTTGGCAGCCTCTCTTATGGGGAAATGTAGTCTAGTGCTTCCTTGAGCCATAGTAGTCCGCTACAGCCCGGTTCACCGGAGTCCTGCTAGCCCAGCACTACTGCTCAGAACACTTGACTGGCCGGCATGTGTTCCACTTCGTTCCTATGTCTGTCCCTTCGGGGAAATGTCACGCGGTGACTTCCGGAGTCCTGTTAGCCCAGTGCTACAGCCCGGATTCATACGCTGTTGACCGACATGATCGATGTGATTCACGTATGCCTGTCTCCATAGGTCTGTGCCGCTTTGAGTTCACGACTAGCCATACCGACCCGGGTTCTCTATCATATGGATGCTAGCGACACTATCATATACGTGAGCCAAAAGGCGCAAACGGTCTCGTGCCATGGTAAGGCGACACCCGTGGGGATACCGTACGTGAGGCTGCAAAGTGATATGAGGTGTTACATGCTAGATCGGTGTGACTTAGAATCGGGGTCCCGACAGCTTTGGTATCAGATCCTGACTGCCTGTAGGATTACCAAGCCAACCTGGTCGAAGTTGAGTCTAGAAATTCTTTAGCTATATAGAGGAATTGATTGTGGAAGGGAACGTAAGGCTCTTTTTACTCCTTATGCCTCATGCCTTCTGATCTGAGTCATCCTATCTTTCCTACGGGGTTAAGGAACTAGGCTTTCTCTTCTGTCTATCAGGATCACGTGTTACTACTCCGTAGTCTCTAAGGTTTGGTTGATCTGAGTCATATCCCAGTTTGAGTACCTCCGGTGTAGCCTGTTTAGTAATATCTCAGAACCTTGAGTAATGATGTTGAGTTTGGTGCTACCCCATCATTTGCAGGATGTCTCATTTCGAGCATTTTACAGCCGTTATGCTGCCGGAATTTTCCTAGGAGTTCAAGAGATAGTATTTTTCTCGTACTATAATCTACATCCTCATATGATGCTGAATCCATCCTTGTTTCCTTGGTTGGTTCTTTAGGATGTCGTCAGTTAACCGAAGTTCTGTTGCTTATAGCCGGAACCACGGAGATGGTAGGGATGAGGATCCACCCGACCAGCCTTCGTTGGCAGAGTTCATGTTAGAGATGGAGAAGAACAAGCGAGAGTCTAACCGCTTGTTAGCACGTATTGAGAAGAACACCTCCCATCAGCACAAAGAGTCAGTGTCCATCTATGATTTCATTAGTCTGAAACCACCTACCTTCCATCATTCCATTGAACCACTCGATGCAGATGACTGGCTCCGTAGTATCACACACAAGCTGCGTTCTGCGAACATAGCTGAAAGTGACAAGGTCACCTACGCTGCTTATCATCTGGAAGGTCCTGCTAGTCTTTGGTGGCAGAACTATGAGGCTATGCTTCCAGCTGGCCAGATACCTACCTGGAGAGATTTCACTAAGGCTTTTCACGAGCATCACATCCCTCAGGCTCTCATTGACCGCAAGAGAGAAGAGTTCTGTAGTTTCACTCAGAGTAAGATGACTGTTGATGCTTACAGTAGAGAGTTTGAGAACCTTGCCCGCTATGCTACAGAAGAGGTGTCCATGGACGCCAAGAAGTAGGCTAGGTTCCGGAAGGGTCTCAACCCCAAGTTGCGTCGTGATCTCCACTTGCATCATTGCAATACATTCCAGGCTCTTGTGAACAAGGACATTAATGCAGAGACAGCTCAGCTCACTTACGAGGAGTCTCGTAAGCACACCCGTGATTTGGGTTCTTCCTCCGGTTCTACTTCGCAGAAGCGTCGGATTTGGGTTCCGAAGTCCGCTCTTCCACCCGGTTATACACCAAGGCCATCTTGTGTGGCACCTCACCCAGTTCAGTTACATGCTCCACCTAGACCTATTGGTAGACCGCTTGTCAATGTGGGTCCACATCCTACTTCAGGGACTTGCTTCACATGCGGAGAGCCAGGACACTATGCACGTGACTGCTCTCAAACCAAATATGCTCCACCCCAGCCTGAGAAGTCTGTTGGCCGTGGTAAGCCATCACGCAAGATGGTTAGTGTCAAGTCAGCTCCCGCTGAACGTGGATGTGTGCATCACGTCTCAGCTAAAGACGCTCATGATGATCCGGATGTCGTTCTTGGTACACTCCTTGTCAATTTCCATCCAGCATCGGTTTTATTTGATACCGGAGCATCTCACTCCTTCATTTCTGAAAGCTATGCTAACTTGCACAACATCTCATTTTGTGATATGCCCTCTCCACTAGTAATTCAAACTCCTGGATCCAAATGGCAAACTTCTAGTGTAAGCCATGGTAATGAAATCCTTGTCGACAGACTTGTATTCCTTGCATCACTTATAGCCCTCAAGTCTACAGATATTAACATCATCTTGGGTATGGACTAGATGAAAGCTCATTATGCCAAGATTGAATGTTACACCAGGTGTGTTCAGCTCACACATCCATCTGGCAAAATAGTCGCTGTCTCCACCAGAGTTGCAAAGCATCAACTCTATTCTCTTAATGCCAACCCTCTTCCAGACCTTGAAGATATCCCGGTAGTCCGTGACTTTCCGGATGTCTTTCTAGAGGAACTGCCAGGCATTCCACCTGACAGAGATGTACAATTTGTCATAGATCTTATCCCAGGAACCGCTCCAATCTCTAGGAGACCTTACAAGATGGCACCCTTAGAACTAGCTGAGCTTAAGAAACAACTCGATGAATCCTTGCAAAAGGGTTTCATCCGTCCTAATCCTTCTCCCTGGGCTTGCCCCATCCTCTTCGTCAAGAAGAAGGATGGTACGGACCGGATGGTTGTAGATTATCGTCCCGTTAATTTGGTCACGATAAAGAACAAGTATCCGCTCCCCAGGATCAACGATTTGTATGATCAGCTCACTGGATCCTCAGTCTTTTCAAAGATGGATTTGAGGTTAGGCTACCACCAAATCAAGATCAGAAATGGGGACATTCCTAAGATGGCTTTTGTCACTCGTTATGGCCAGTATGAGTACACCGTCATGTCCTTCGGTCTAACCAATGCTCCAGCTACATTCTCCCGCTTGATGAACTCGATCTTCATGGAGTACTTAGATAAGTTCGTCGTGGTTTACCTTGATGATATCCATATTTACTCGAAGAACAAGGAAGAGCATGCCGAACATCTTAGACTTGTGCTAGAAAAACTCAGAGAGCATCACCTTTATGCCAAGTTCTCCAAGTGCGGATTTTGGTTGCCAGAAGTGACCTACCTAGGCCACATGATATCTGGTAAGGGCATTGCCGTCAATCGTGAGAGAGTTCAGGCCGTTCTTGATTGGACTCCGCCTGAAACAGTTAAGCAAGTTAGGAGTTTCCTTGGCCTAGCCAGTTATTGTCGCCGCTTCATTGAGAACTTCTCCAAAGTGGCCAAACCTCTCACGGAACTTCTCAAGAAAGATAAAAATTTGAGTGGTCCCCACAGTGTGAGCACAGTTTTCAGGAACTAAAAAGACGCCTGACTTCTGCTTCCATACTTGTGCCACCGGATTTCACTAAGGACTTTGTTATCTACTGCGACGCCTCACGACAGGGACTAGGTTGCATTCTTATGCAAGATCGCCATGTGATTGCCTATGCATCTCGACAGTTGCATCCACATGAGGAGAATTATCCTAAACATGATCTAGAGCTTGCAGCCGTAGTCTATGCACTTAAGACATGGCGACATTACCTTCTTGGTAAACGTTGCGAGATTTACACCGACCACCAGAGTCTCAAGTATATCTTCACCCAACCAGATTTGAACCTTAGGCAAAGACGTTGGTTGGAGTTGATCTCAGATTACGACTTAGGGATTACCTACACCCCAGGCTAGGGGAATGTCATGGCTGATGCGCTAAGTCGTAAGTCCTATTGCAACAATCTCATGTTGCAGCAGGGCCAACCACTTCTCCATGAGGAATTATGTAAGCTTAACCTTCACATTGCTCCTCACGGGTTCCTTTCTACCTTGGTGGCGAAACCTACTCTTGTGGATCATATCATAGAAGCCCAGAAGCATGATACGGGGATTACCCGGATCAAGAGAAACATTGCCAAGGGCATTGCTGGTAGTTTCTCTATAGATGATCGGGGTGTTGTTTTCTTCGGGAATCGCCTGGTGGTCCCCAAGAAGCAGCATCTTCGGAAATTAATCCTTAAGGAGGCGCATGAATCTCCTCTCACGATTCATCCCGGTAGTACTAAGATGTATCAGGACCTACGCCAGAGGTTCTGGTGGACTAGGATGAAGAGAAAAATCGCTCAGTTTATTGCTAACTGTGACGTTTGTCGTCGCGTGAAGGCAGAGCATCAGAGACCTGCTGGCACCCTTCAGCCTTTAGCTATTCCTGAATGGAAATGGGATAAAGTTGTTATGGACTTCATCACCGGTTTTCCCAGGACCAAGAAAGGGAATAATGCTATCTTCGTAGTCATTGATCGTCTTTCCAAAGTGGCTCACTTCCTACCTGTTCGAGAGAGTATCACTCCTAGTCAGCTCGCTGACTTATATATTTCTCGAATAATGTCACTTCATGGTGTTCCACTAGAGATCAATTCAGACCGTGGTAGTCTTTTCACTTCTCATTTCTGGGAGAGTTTCCAAACTGCCATGGGCACCCATCTTTCCTTCAGTACCGCTTTCCACCCTCAATCAAGTGGTCAGGTGGAAAGGGTCAACCAAATTCTCGAGGACATGCTTAGAGCTTGTGTTATCTCATTCGGTATGGATTGGGAGAAGTGTCTTCCCTTCGCCGAGTTTGCTTATAACAATAGCTACCAATCCAGCCTCAAGAAAGCTCCTTTTGAGGTTCTGTATGGACGAAGATGTCGAACACCTTTGAACTAGTCAGAAACCGGTGAAAGACAATTCTTTGGACCGGATATGATCCAGGAGGCAGAAGAGCAAGTTCGCATCATTCGTGAGAATTTGAAAACAGCCCAATCTCGTCAAAAGAGCCAGTATGACTGTAGTCATAAGGAAGTGGCTTATGAAGTTGGCGACAAAGCTTACCTTCGGGTTACCCCTTTGAAGGGTACCCATCGATTCGGTATCAAGGGCAAGTTGGCTCCTCATTACGTTGGTCCCTTTCTCATTCTCGCTAAACGAGGAGAGGTTGCGTACCAGTTGGAACTACCCCCACATCTTTCTCGAGTTCATGATGTTTTCCACGTCTCTCAACTCAGGCGTTGCTTCTCGGATCCCATCCGCGGAGTGGACCATGAAACGCTTGATCTCCAAGATAATCTCACTTATCGAGAGTACCCCGTCCGCATTCTGGATCAAGCAGAGCGTGTCACTCGACATCATAACATCAAGTTTCTCAAGGTTCAGTGGTCTCATCATTCCAAGAGAGAAGCTACTTGGGAGCGAGAAGATCGTCTTCGACTTGAGTACCCCACTTTCTTTCCGCCAACTCCTGAATCTCGGGACAAGATCCTTCCGAGTGGGGGCGAGTTGTCACATCCCTAGTTCTGGTATGACCTAGAATTTGTGAAACCCTCATGTTTACATCATGTTTAAATTCTATTTAAATTCTATTTAAATTTGAAATGGGGATTTGTGAAACCCTCAGAATCATTTCTAAAAATGACCCAAGTAAAAATTGCTCCAAGTGGGTCCAGGAAAATGCTCATGTTGCTCTCTGAAAATATTGGAAGAGATAAAAATCAAACCAATATTTTTAGGAACTCATAAATTTTTATTTTGGACTTTTGGAGTTAATCCAGTAATTATTTGCATTGGATAAATATTTATATATATATATGAAATATTGTCCAATAATTCTGAATTTTGGTGAGGGGTTTTAGAATAATCCCTAAGGCCCCTGCAAAAATTGTCAGAATTAAATAAAATGATTTGGTATTTTTATCAAATCAAAACAAATGTCAGAAAAATAGAAAAGAAAACAAATAAAGGAAAAAGCCTACCTGGACCTTACCTGCAGCCTGGCAGCCCAGTGGCCCAACAGGCCGGCCCAGTTGACTGGCGTTGCCAGTCCTCGTCTCCACCGCGCCAGAAGGACGCCGAGCGCGTGCTCGCCGCGCACGAGCACCCGCCGGCCACCTCCTGCTTCCCCCCTCGCCGCTGGAGGCACCCAACGACGCCATGCACTCCCCCTAACCTCTCTCCCTCTCTCGAGTGGCCTCCCCTCCTCTCTCTCGCCCTTCCCCATGAACCCTGTAGCGGCTTCCCCGACCTCTTCTTCACCGTCGGCCGCCGCGGATCTCCACCGTCGACTTGCCGCCGTCCGAGCTTCCCCGAGCACGTTGGCCACCCCTACAGCGCTGCTGTGAGCCCCCGAGCGTTCTCCCCCTCTCCCCGCGGTCAATACCCTCCTCTAGCCGCCTAGCCACCGGAGCCGAGAGCTCCGTGCCGCCGGCCATGGCGCCGCCGTGGCCAGAGGCCGAGCCAGCCGCTCCCGCGCGCGTCTCCTTGCTCCTGGTGACGCCAGGAGGCCGTAGAGGCCCTCCGCAGCCCCTGCCGTGCCCCGTAGCTCGACTCCGCCTGAACCCGTGCTCTGGCCGCCGCCGCGAGCTTCGCTCCGGCGAGCTCCGGCCACCCCTCCTCCTGCTACCTACCCCACTGGATGCGCGAGAGCACGGGATACACCCCGGTGCTCCCAGCCGCCGCCCCCGTGCCCTGCAGCATGGACACCGCCAGGTCCAGAGGTCGCCGGCGACGACCTCGCCGGCCTGACGTGCGGGCCCAACTTGCCAGGTGATTAGCTTAAGGCTAATCACCATTTTTGCTAACCCCTTGACACTGACAGTGGGCCCAGAGCCACTAATCTAAATTAGATTAGGAATAACTCCTCTTTTAACTAACTAAGTCACTGACGTGTGGACCCCACACGTCAGGTTTGACCTGGTCAGCTCCGTTGACCTGTTGACGCAGGCATGACACAATGCTGACGCAATATTTCATTTTCTGGTTTAAATTAATCAGGAAATTCCAGAATATATTCAAAACTTCAAAAATTCATAGAAATTCAACCGTAGCTCAGATTGAAATAATTTATATATGAAAAATTATCAGAAAAATTCAATCTAATCCATATGTACCTCTTCCATGCATGTTCAACCAAATTATACCACTTTATAAGTGAAAACATGATAATGGCATTTTAAATGCTAAATATGGAGTGCATATGAACCCTTGGTCCATATGGAATCCATTTAAATGGTTGCTAGATGCATTATTGCAATCATAACATCATTACCATGTTCATGCATCATAATGTTGCATATGCTTGTGTTTTGATTTCCGACACCGTTCCTTCTCGATAGGTCCTGCTCTGGAGAGTGTTCGAGAGTACCTGTTTGAGGAGCAGTGCCCCCCTGTTGATCTACCAGGCAAGCAACCTATTGGGAATATTACTATTGGACATAAACCGGCCTATGTGGGCTGGGTTAACTTCATCAGTAACTCAAGAGTGTTAAAGCCCAAGAAGATAGATGAGGGCCTGAGGCCCGTAGTCGGTTTAAGACTTGTAGCCGTAAACCGGCATCTATATGTAAACTTGTATTGTAAGATAGGAATAAGGAGAGACCAACCCGGATACGAATATGAACCGGTGTTAGGACTCTGTGAACCGACGGGCGTCACCCGTGTATATAAGGGGACGACCCGGCGGCGGTTCAGGAGAACAGACAACAACTCGAGACTGAGGCGAAGCTTGTTTGCTCCCTAGTCATCAAAACCCCATCAATTCCATCACAACTAGACGTAGGCTTTTACCTTCATCGAAGGGGCCGAACTAGTATAAACTCTCTTGCGTCCCTGTGTCCGCTTTAACCCCTTCAAGCTAACCCGTTGCGATGGCTCCACGACTAAGTCCTTTCACGAGGACATCTGCCATGACAAAACCACGACAGTTGGCGCCCACCGTGGGGCTATCGCACGATGGTTTCAAGTTCATGGAGGGCCGCTTTGAAGGACTCGAGGGCTACACTATGGGACGGATGACTAAGAGTTGTCGCGGCAAGCTATACATCGATGATGCAGGCTGGGGCCCCGAGGCCGGCTCAGTTGAGTACGGGTATCGGGTCCCCTTTGGTGGCATACACATTTTCATCGGCAAGATCGGTGAACCGGGCCCTGAGCCGGACATCTGCACCGACCTCGTCGAAACGGCTCAGCATGCGCGATCCGCCCTGGTTAAACCGGCCGTGAAGCGTGCCTTCGTGGGAGTCATCCATGGAGGAAGTTATGAGGATGGATCGGAATCTCGCGGCGAGACCGTCGTTTATTCTAGCGACGAGTCATCAACCGGAGAAACCGAATCTCTATATCAGCTACAAGATGGCCGGATTGGGGGCTGTTCCGATGGCGATAGTATTCCGGACCCCTCTGATCTACCCAACCGAGTTGGAATATTCATGGCCGGCACACAAGCAGCGCTTCATTCTTCAACCGCTGCGCCAATAACCTCCGGTTCAGTAGCAGCGACGGCTACCAGGGCAGGAGGCTCTGTACGCCCGCCGGCTCAAGTCCTATCAGATCTATTTGATGCATTGGCTGTGCTTATGGCAGAAGCTAACCCGGCGGATCAGGACGTCCACAACACGGAGATTAGAAAGGTGAGGGAACAGATCACCCAGGCCAAGGCGGACCTGGTAGCTGAGAATGCCAGGATGACCGCAGAGCGGGCCGCTTTAGACGCACAAGCCTACAGGCTCATGTTGGACCAGAATGCGTCGCATGAAGTCATGAAGAGGAAGTACCAATCGTTTGCCTTCGGTTTCCGAGGTCAGACACCTTTTCAACACCCCAGGAGCAGGAACCAGTAATCCGCTGGAGGGAAACCGGGCGGAAGCTCCTGGGACCGGCGCGCCGGTTCAGCCCCGTCTGATGGATCTGCCTCGTCAAAACACTGTTATACCTGAGGCTGTTTTTCAACACCTTCGGGTCACTACTCCAACCCGATGGAAAATCTCGTTGCCGTTGCTGCACGGCTGGAGGCCATTCCAATTGAAGGTGACTCACCGCAGGCGGTAGAGACGCGACGGGTCAAGGAGCTTCTTAGGACAGCTTTGGTCCAATAGGAAGCATACTCGTACAGCCACGACCGGATCCACTCGACCCCTCATCCAAGCCGGAGCTATAGCAGGCATATGGATGAACCGGCGGTGTCAAGTAATGAACAACGTGGATCACCCCACTGCAACAACCCGGCGGGTGGTGCTGATAACGCTCAGGAAGTGGTGGACTAGGCCCGAGCGCGCAGGGAGGCCCAGTTAGCCGCACAGTATCAGGCTTGGCAGCTTACGCCGGTTCGTCCAACTATCTCAGTCGAACCTGGTGTTACTTCTAGTTCTTTGGGGGTGCCTTGCCTTGTCCCCGCTTTACGCAATGTGCGCCTGCCCAAGGATTTCAAGGGCCCGCACAAGGTACCAAATTACACGGCGGATCAACCTCCAGAGACATGGGTGGAGAGCTATGAGATGGCCATGGAGATGCTTGATGTGGATGATGCGGCATGTGCGAAGTACTTCACCATGATGCTCGAAGGAATGGCCCGTACTTGGTTAAAAAGCTTACCGGCGAATTCTATCAGTTCATGGGCCCAATTACGAGCCCGGTTTATCAGTAATTTCAGGGATACATGTAAGAAGCCTATGTCGATAGTGGACTTAGCTCCCTGTGTCCAGGAGGAAGGAGAATCGACGACTCATTGGGTGCGCTGGGTCTCGCAGGTTCTGCATTCATCAGACCGCATCAATGCTGACACCGCGGTTATAACCCTAGAAGGCAATTGCCGGTTTGGGCCCCTAAAGCTGAAGTTAGGACGGATGAAGCGCCATTGCACTGACATGGGGACCCTCATGGCTGCCTTGGTAAAGTAAGCTGATTCTGATAGTACCAAGGATCCCGAGTCTGATGATGACAAGACAGGGAAGGGAAAGAAGAACAGCAACTCCAAAGGTTAGCAGCATCACTCGGCAGGTAACGGTAGCGGAGGCAAGCGTAAAGCGGATGGCAACATGGACTTCGTGGCTAATACCAACGCGCAGGACAAGGGTCAGCGACGCAAGGGTAAACCGCCAAATCGCGGTGGAGCGCCTAACCCTAACCCGGACCGCTTAAATTATCTATTGAACTAGCCCTGTCCAAAGCATGGGACGAAGGAGGTGCCGGCAAACCACATTTGGAAGGATTGCTACATTATGCAGGAGTTCAAGAATTCTAATGCTTTCCGGTATGATCACGGCTCCGGCAGTGGCTCAGGATCCGGGCCGGGTTACGGTGGAGAAATTCCGGTTCATGATTTAATGGTAATCCGGGCGGACATAACAATCAAAATAATCAAAATAACTAGGGTGGTTACAACCAGCAGCAGCAACAGTCAGGTTAACAGAGCAACCCAAAGCAGTTGAATAGTGGGTAGTACCATGTCTTCACCACTAGCTTGGACAAGCGAGACCGGAAGGTTCAGAAGCGAGCAGTCAACTCTGTTGAACCGGCCGTGCCCCGTTACTTACGCTGGTCTGAGCAGCCAATCATATGGAGCAGAGAGGATCACCCACCCCGGGTTGATAACCCAGGTCAGCTAGCATTGGGGGTGGCGCCTCAGGTGGGAGGTTATAAGTTCACCAAGGTACTCATGAATGGAGGGAGCAGCATTAATATCTTGTACTATGAGACCTTCCGTCGTATGGGACTAACAGATAAAAATCTCAAACCGTCCAATACGGTGTTCCATGGTGTGGTACCTGGCAAGTCAGCATATCCTGTTGGTAAGATAGCTCTGGAAGTGGCCTTTGGAGATGATCATGATTCCAGGTCAGAAACATTGACTTTGAAGTGGTGAAAATCCAAAGTCCATATCACGCCCTGTTTGGGCAACCGGCCTACGCCAAGTTTATGGCACGGCCCTGTTATGTGTATTTGCAGCTCAAGATGCCGGGTCACAAGGGGACAATAACGGTTCACGGAAGCCGTAAAATCGCTTTGGAGTGCGAGGAAGGAGATGCAGCCTACGCAGAGTCGGTTTGTGCTACTGAGGAGCTGAAGTATTATAAGGACAATGTTGATCCGGTGGACATGACTCCATTAGAGAAGCCAACTACGGAGCATGATCCAGCCCTGAAGTTCAAATCGGCAGCTGAACCTAAGCTTGTTGACTTCGCGCCTGGCGATTCGTCCAAGCAGTACAGCATCAGTGCCAACTTGGATCCGAAATAGGAAAGCGCGCTCATCGAGTTCATCCGTGAGAATCAGGACATTTTTGCATGGAAGCCCTCTGACATGCCAGGTGTATCGAGGCAACTCGCTGAGCACACCCTTAATGTGGATCCTAAATACAAACCGGTGAAACAGTTCCTCCGCCGGTTTAACGAAGAAAGACGCAAGGCGATTGGAGAAGAGGTAGCCAGGCTCTTAGCAGCTGGCTTTATTATTGAAGTTTTCCACCCTGAGTGGCTTGCCAATCCGGTGCTGGTCCTTAAGAAAAATGGCACCTGGCGCATGTGTGTGGATTACATAGATCTTAATAAGGCTTGTCCAGCAGATCCTTTTGCCCTCCCCGTATTGATCAAATTATTGATGCTACGGCGGGTTGTGAGCGTTTGAGTTTTTTGGATGCATATTCTGGCTATCATCAGATCAAAATGGCAGTTAAGGACCAGGAGAAGACAACATTCATAACTCCCTTTGGAGCCTTCTGCTATGTGTCTATGCCCTTTGGGCTCAAGAGTGCCCAGGCAACTTATCAACAGTGTGCACAAAATTGTCTTCACAAGCAGATTGGCCGTAATGTACATGCTTACGTGGATGATATCGTGGTTAAGTCAAGGGAGAAGGAGACTCTGGTTGACGACTTGAAGGAAACCTTTGATAACCTGAGGACGTACAAGATGATGCTTAATCCGGCCAAGTGTGTCTTTGGTGTACCGGCAGGCAAGTTATTGGGTTTTCTGGTGTCCAACAGGGGAATTGAGGCTAATCCGGAGAAGATCACAGCCATCACCTCCCTGGCTAAACCGAAGTGTATCAATGATGTTCAACGCCTGGTAGGCCGGATTGCCGCGTTCAGCCGGTTTATCAGCCGCCTTGGTGAGAAGGCAATCCCTTTGTATCAGATGTTGAAGAAGACGGATCAATTCGTCTGGAGTTCTGCTGCTGATAAAGCATTTGAGGACTTAAAGCGGCAATTGGACAATCCGCCTGTGCTCGCCGCTCCCATTGACATGGAGCCATTGCTGCTATATGTTGCCGCTAATGCTCGTGCGGTCAGTGTGGCTATTGTGGTGGAGCGAAAAGAGGCAGGCAAGGAGCATCCGGTTCAACGTCCGGTCTATTATATCAGCGAGGTACTCATTGAGTCCAAGCAAAGGTATCCGCATTGGCAGAAGCTGGTATATGGAGTTTTTATGGCAAGCCGGAAGCTTAAGCAATACTTCCAAGGGCACCCCATTACGGTGGTCAGTTCTGCTCCCTTGGGGGATATCATCCAGAACCGGGAAGCGACTGGCCGGATTGCCAAGTGGGCTATAGAGCTTGGGTCGCACGGGTTGAAGTATGTGCCTCGGACGGCGGTTAAGTCTCAAGCACTTGTTGATTTCATCAATGATTGGACGGAACTGCAAGCACCTGAAGAAAAGCCGAATCACACAAATTGGACCATCCATTTTGACAGATCCAGGCAATTGGAAGGCTCGGGGGCTGGAGTCGTATTAACTTCCCCACGAGGTGATAAGTTTTGTTACATTCTCCGCTTAATGTTCCCTTGTACTAACAATGCAGCTGAGTATGAAGCCTTGCTCCATGGTCTCCGGATGGCTAAGGAGATGAATCTAAGTCGAGTTAAGTGCTTCGGTGACTCGGACCTCGTGGCTCAACAAGTGTCTAGCACTTGGGATTCCAAGGACCCACTCATGGCAGCATATCGTCGTGAGGTGGATATTGTTGCAGGTCACTTTAAAGGCCATCAGGTGGACCATGTGGACCGGCGGAAGAATGAAGCGGCGGACGCTTTAAGCCGGCTAGGCTCTCAGCGCAAACCCCGCCCAATGTTTTTCTGGATGTGCTGCACAACCCGTCGGTCAAGCTCCCTGGTGAAGCGGATGTGGCTATTCCTGATCCGGAGGCTCAATTGGTGGCAGCTCTTCATGTCATTCCGGATTGGACGCTTCCTTACCTGGAGTACATGAACCGGGGCGAGTTACCAGAGGATGAGACTCTGGCCCGACAGATAATCTGGCGGTCCAAATCCATGACTATTGTCAATGGCGAGTTGCATCATTGCAGTGTATCAGGGGCGTTTCAACGCTGTGTGTCTCCTGAAGAAGGCTGTGAAATTTTGCGTGAGATCCACGAAGGAGATTGTGGTCACCACGCCGGTTCAAAATCTTTGGTGGCTAAAGCGTTCCACCATGGCTTCTATTGGTTAACTTCTCATGCTGATGTGGAGGATCTGGTCAGACGATGTGACGGTTGCCAAAAGTTTTCAAGACGTGCTCATATGCCGGCTCAAGAATTGAGAATGATTCCAATTACTTAGCCGTTTGCGACATGGGGACTGGATATGGTTGGGCCTTTCAAAAGGTCCAAAGATAAGAAGACCCACCTCCTGGTGGCGGTTGACAAGTTTACAAAGTGGGTGGAGGCAGAACCTGTTAGCAAGTGTGATGCGGCCACGACGGTTCAGTTCATCAAAAAAGTGATTTTCCGATTTGGCTTTCCACACAGTATCATCACAGATAATGGTACCAATTTGTCCAAGGGTGCCATGAAGGAGTTATGCGAACGGGAGCACACCCGGCTTGACGTTTCATCAGTGGCACACCCACAGTCCAATGGTCAAGCAGAAAGGGCTAATCAAGAGATCTTGAGAGGCATCAAGCCCCGGCTTATGGTTCCTTTGTAGAGAACACCGGGTTGTTGGGTAGAAGAGTTACCATCTATGTTATGGAGCATCAATACTACACCCAACAGATCAATAGAATACACACCATTCTTCATGGTCTACGGAGCGGAGGCGGTTCTCCCCAGTGATATTCGTCATGACTCACCTCGTGTGGCGGCTTATGTTGAAGCGGATAACAAGACAGCACGGCAATACGCTTTGGACCTGTTGGATGAAGAACGTGACATAGCAGCCGCCTGCTCGGCGATTTACCAACATGATCTTCATCGTTATCACAGTCGCCGAGTCAGAACCAGAACCTTTTAGGAAGGAGATTTGGTGCTTCGGCTCATCCAAGATCAGACTGATATGCATAAGCTATCCCCACCTTGGGAGGACCTTTCGTGGTCAGCAAGAATCTGCACAACGGGTCATACTATCTGATCGATATTCGAGAGCATAAAGACTCACGTAAATCAGAGGAGGAGACCAACAGGCCGTGGAACATAGCTCATCTTCGGCCTTACTATACCTGAGCCATTGGCTCTACTTATGTACATATTATGACAATGTATATATTATGATTAATATAGTAAACCGGAGCCTCAGCTAAGGCGGGGTATCTATTCTTTTACATCATGTGTGGTTACACGGAGTGGTTCTATCTTAACGCGGCCTCCGGTTTACCCCTTGAATTTGCTTTTTTTTTAAACAAAGCTTTATAATATCACTTGGGGGCTTGGTCGTATCCGAACCAATGCAACACCTTTTGATAGGCAAAAGCCACCAGATCACTTGGGGACATGGTCAAGTCTGAACCAGTCACGCCTCTTGATCGGCCTAAGGCCACAGAATCACTTGGGGGCTTGGTCGAACCCGAACCATTGCCACGCCTCTTGATCGGCATAAATGCCACGGTTTCATTTGGGGACCTGGCTGACTTGAACCATAGCTACACCTATCGGGAGCTTGGTCGTGTCCGACCATGGTAACACCATCTGATCGGCTCAAATAAGCCTCTTTTTGCAAACGGTTTTATCATTGCCTTTGCTTCACAATTTTCTTTGATAGATATTTCTTTCTTTTTGTTGCGTTTTTAAACCGACAAAGTTTTAAACCGGTTCGAACTGTCAATTGACGGAAGACGGTCCATTTTTAATCTGGAGGCTATTTGGTCGGTTTGCTTTCTATTCACATCTCGAAATAACACGGTGTTTATCATAACCCGGCACGGTTTACATGGTAAACCGGCATTACATACACAGGAGCTACTTTCTCCTTCGACGGTATAGGTTTATATACCTCCGTTTTAAGATTGGCAACGCCAACTTCATGCCCAACGATTGCAGGTAGTTTGTATCACAAGATTTGATCATATACCTAAATTTCATTGCATATATATACAAAGATCATAATCCGACTGGCGGTACAACCGCCTTGGCAGTATAAAATTTTGTGATTGCAGGAAAAATAGATTGAAGGTTTTGATCATTCAAAAGAGGTGTAAGTACCAGTACCTATGCACGAAGGCATCTCAAAAGCAAGAGTATTGGCTATCCTATTACAAGGCAACATGGTGCCCAAATAAGATCATTGTTTCTTTTCGGCGGAATATAAAAGACAAGCAATTTAAACCAGCCTCCAGTTCAAGCTTCATCGCCGACCTGGTCTGATGGTTGCGGGTCATCTTGCGCCGCTTCAGCTTCTGCTTCCCTACCCAGTGGCTGGAAATCAACAGTTGTCCAGTCGATTCCCATTAAGGCTTGAAAGACAGCTTCATCATGGATCAGCAACGACGGTTCAATATCAGGAGCGTAAGTATGCTTACGGATTGGAGGGATCAGATTCTCCGCTTCAGGAATTGGTGCAGCCACTCGTTTGTTCTGGTTGTCATATTGGGCTTGATAATGAGACAAGTCTGCCTCTTCCACCAATTGACAAGCTAGAGGGCGCACCTCCCGGTTTATCGCTCTCAGGTCCTCCTCATTGAATTCTGAGCCATCTTCCTTCAAGTGGGGGTAGCCTTGAGCCGCTTCAACAGGATCAAAATCTGGCACCCACGCTTTTGCCCGGATTAAGGCATTGATAGCACCGGTTCGAGCAGCAAATTTTTTCAGCTCTTCAACCCGGGCAGGAAGCATAGACAGTCTTTTCAGGGTGTCTTGAATCAAGGTGGGCGCCAGGTTGTTGTGGGACGCAGTTGAGATGATCCGCTACACGTCAGTATACAATTGCTCTATCAATGTGTAGGCAGCCTTCAACTTCTTCCGCACATTTGACCCCAAGTGACCAATGCGTGTCCCTACAACATTACAAAGGATTCACAAACCGGACACATCATAAGAAGGCCAAGTTACTACAGAAGTCAAGAAAGCTTACCAAAGATGGCGGCAGTCATGGCATGCACTTGACACTTTACGCTGGTCAGTTCATCTACCACCGGTTTAAGTGCGGCTTCGGCATTTTCAACTCGCTTAGTCAAAGCGGCCTTCTCAGTAGCCCAGTCCGCCCGCTCTTTCTTGAAGTCTTCCTTAAGCTGTTCCATGACGCTTAAGGTGCTGGTCAACTCCTCTTTTGCTTTTGAGGCTTCAGTCTGTTGGGACTTCATATTTTCTTGGAGATCAGTGACTTGGTTTTCTTTTGTCTTCAGCTCAGCCTGCATACAGACAGTTATATGATTCAGCAAGCAGTGCAAGAATTGAAGTACCAACCACATAACAAGTTATGCACTTGGCCCTTGGGGGCTAATGCCTATTTGATCTTCATCTTTCACTTGATTATAAAGTCCCAAAATCAATACAAGTATTCAACTTGGCACTTGGGGGCTAATGGATATTTGCTCGAACAAATTCTGATGCTGCGATATCAATTACTTAAAGTCCCGGTTTAACTACACTAAGTTGAACCGGCCCTTGGGGGCTACATCAGTGAATTCCGAAGCATTGGGATTTATATTAGCAAGTCCCGGTTTGAATGAAGATTCTAAACCGGCCCTTGGGGGCTAGGAGAGTTAACAAGATTGAAATATCCAAGCAGGAAAAAGCACATGAAAGTTACCTCAAATTTTTCTTTCATCATATTCACTAGACCAGCTTCATAATCACGGCTGGTATACAGCCGGTTCAGGTAGCCAGAATGAAGATCTTGGGCATTCAGAGCAGCATAGGTCGCCAAGTCAACATTCCACTTGCCTTTGCCCATGGCAGCAAATTCTTCTTTGGCGGTATGCTTGGATAAAACAACAGGATTGCTGGGCTCTGTACGGCCAATGCCAGTAATTACAACTTCATCATCCTTAGCATCACCGGTTTGCACCGGCGCAGTCGGTTTGTCAGCAGGCTGGGATGGACTGGTGGATCTCCCAAGCCGGATGGGGCTTGTGAGCTGGTTGACAGGGCCTGAGGTGTCAATAGGCCTTTCTTCAGCAATAAAATCGTCATCCTGCTGTGGTGGATCATTGGGTATATCTTCATGAATAGCCGCTTCAAGATCTGGTGTTTTACCCGGTTCAGGGATGGCGTCCTCCTCGGCCGCTTTATCCAGGCGAGCCTTCTTGCTCGGCCTAGGCTTGGCCCTGAAAGGAATAACAAAGTCAAATACAACATATGTTCCAAGGTGATGTACCAGAAATATTATGATAAGTATAGCTTACCCGAGCACCGTTTTGAGCGGTGGCATCTGAGTAGCCGATGACTCGCCAGAGGGTGAGTGGGAAGTAACCTGATAATCAAAGTCAGATGGATTAAGAGGTTGACGAAAACAGCCCGCTTTAGGACAAGCACTGGCAAGCAAATTAGAGACCTCTGAACGGCGTTTCCGAACCGGACTATTCGGTAAACTGGTGGAGGTAACTACCTAGCCGCTGTGCCGGGTTGTGCGGCGAGCTTCGTGCTGTTGGGTCTTCATAAGAAATTTGGGATCCAAGTAAGCAAGAGGATGAGAAAATTTAACCTTCCGGTTTGCCTGACGGATTTTTAGTGAAGGCAAAGGGTTTGAATCGGAAGAGAGAGTAATTACCTTTGCAGCATCAACATGGCTGGCTTCGGCATCATCCTGACAAATATCATCATCAATAAGGCATGTGAAAAATAAGCCAAGTGAGTCAAGCTCTACCTCAAGGTCCAGATTACCCACATCATCATCAGCGGCCGGATCAGAAGATGCAGTGGTTTTCTTCTTATGAGCAGGCCGTTTCACGACTTTAGTCTTTGGCCGGGTTGGTCTTTCCGGTTTGTCTGTTTTTTCTGGCTTCTCCTGTGGAAGTTTCTTGCTCCAAAATGGATCATTGCCCTGTTTAAACAGACATTGATATTAAACAATGACCAGATATATCAATAACAGGTTCAGTAAAAAGAAAAATCAAACTCTTACAGCTGGCGGTTTGTTGATGGCACAGAAGGGAAGCAGGCCGGTTCGAGCACAGATGTGTTCCGGTTCATTCAGCATTTTATTCACAGCCTCTGTGATTTCTTCGTCGGTGAGCTGGATGTTAGCATGTCGCAGTGGGTCATCAACACTGCCAATATACTCGCACATCAAACCGGAGCGCTGACTAAGGGGCAGTATGCTCCACGATATCCAACAGCGAGCAAGATCAACCCCTGTTAAACCATTGGCCATGAAGGCTCTGAGCTTGGACAGTTGAGGAGCGTATTTGCTTCTCTCCTTGGCAGTCAACCTTTGCGGAAAGGGGTGTGTATTGCTAAGCCGCTCCGGACGAAAGCCAGGCAAAGGATTTTCATCAGCAGGGGAGGTGTCTTTGCAATAGAACCATGTTTGATTCCACTCTTTGGGGTGGCTGTGCAGTTTGGCGTGAGGGTATGTGACCTCTTTCCTTTTCTGAATCGCCACACCACCCAATTCTGTATTGGAACCGTCAGTAAACTCAGTGCGGCGGTTTAGATGGAAGCAGTCTCTGAACAACTCAACTATGGGCTCCTCTTGAAAGGACACCTCACAGAGCACTTGGAAGTGACACATGTTTGTAACAGAGTTGCGGCCAGTGTCTTGTGGGCGGAGTTGAAAATTGGCTAAAACGTCCCGGTAAAATTTAGAACCGGGCGGCTTAAAGCCCCGAGCTAAGTGATCTACGAAAACGACGACCTCTCCTTCTTGAGGTGTGGGAGGGCATTCTTTGCCAGGGACCCTCCAATGGATGGTGTTTTTGTTGCCTAAAGCGCCGATCAGGACTAAATTGTTCAGTTGAGTCTCTGTGACGCGAGAAGGAACCCAGTTTCACTCATATACTTGCTTGGCCATGATGAAATCTACAAGATAGGTGATTCTGGTTCAAGAATGCATTGATTAAAGTACACTGGTATGTACAATGTTAAACCGGAGACAGCTCTATGTAAACTGGAGTTTTATGAAGCAACAGCATCTGGCGGTTCAACAAGGGGACTAATGGTATATACCGGTTTGTTAATTTTTTCTACACCAAGTTAAACCGCCGGATCTAAGCATTGAAACAGTTGAGATTGCGGATGGGTAAGTGTACAGAAACAGATTTCACAAGATTTCTCTACAGCGATGGATCTGAAGCAAGTTCAGAAAAGAAGGAAAATATTCAAAAGCTCAAAGCAGAACAATATTGAATCAATGGGCGGAAATATATGTGAGATCTATGGTTTTAGGCATGAAACTAAAGGCGGATACTAAAAGTTATCACTACACAGAGAAGGGGTTCACAGATGCATCCATGAGCTGGCATACGAACATGAACAGGTGATGAACGCAAAAAGAACACGAAACCCTAGAACAGATCTATGTTGAGAAGAGCAGAAGACCTACCAGAGCTGAGGAAGATGCGGAAGGTCGCCGCAGTTTTCTGGTACGCTTAGGTTGATGCAGCGGCCAAAGTCGATGCAGAGGACGAGGGCGGCGGCGGAGCTCTGAGACTGGCGACGCGAGGAAGACGAAGAGGAAAGGCATGAAGGGGAGAAAAGAAATGACCCTTCGGCCCTATTTATAAGGCAAAAAGACATGTGTTAGGCACGTGAATCCAGGAACCGAAAATTTCGGAAGCGGAGCTGTCGCCTCGGTTGTTGTGAGTTTATTAAACAAGGAGATATCATGGATATTTTCTTTATGACAGATGACGTCACCTCGGCTTACAGCAACTGGAGAGGATGACATCATGGCGGTTCAGCAACTACGAGAAGATGTTGAAGATGAAGATTTTGCTAAGGATTGACATGAACCCGTTCAAATCAATCTGGGGCTTAATGTTGGGAATATTACTATTGGGTGTAAACCGGCCTATGTGGGCCGGGTTAACTTCATCAGTAACTCAAGAGTGTTAAAGCCCAAGAAGATAGATGAGGGCCTGAGGCCCGTAGTCGGTTTAAGACTTGTAGCTGTAAACCGGCATCTGTATGTAAACTTGTATTGTAAGATAGGAATAATGAGAGACCAACCCGGATACGAATATGAACCGGTGTTAGGACTCTGTGAACCGACGGGCATCACCCCTGTATATAAGGGGACGACCCGGCGGAGGTTCAGGAGAACAAACAATAACTCGAGACTTAGGCAAAGCTTCTTTGCTCCCTAGTCATCGAAACCCCATCAATTCCATCACAACTAGACATAGGCTTTTACCTTCATCGAAGGGGCCGAACTAGTATAAACTCTCTTGCGTCCCTGTGTCCGCTTTAACCCCTTCAAGCTAACCCGTTGCGATGGCTGCACGACTAAGTCCTTTCACGAGGACATCTGCCGTGACAAAACCACGACACAACCCCCCTTGTTCATTCTGATACAATCCTACTCTCTCAATCCTGCTCTCATTTATTGCATTAGGACAACAACGATTCAACTGCTACTTTATGCTGCGGTAGTTGAACCCATTCCTCTGCATGACCTGTCATTGCCACAGTAAATAGTTAAAACCCACTAGCATGTGTAGGAGTTGCTTGAGCCATGTTGTGTTCTTTCCATGCCATGCCTGCTATTTCTTAGAGTATGTTAGGTCTGATTCATTGGGAATGAATTAGAGTACAGTGCTATGTTCTGATGTTGAGAGTTAAGTGTGTGAACACGATTTGGTAAAGGTAGCGGTGAGAGGCCATGTAGGAGTACATCGTGGGTTGTCTCACTGGAACCGTCCCTAAGAACTGAGTTATGTGTATGTTGTCCAAGGACTAGCTACTATCACACGTTGGGTTCCGGTAACTCGACCCCTCTCGACTTATTAGCCAACTTGATCTCTGTCTAGGAGTTGCAAATAGTTTCTGGTGTTGTAGGTAGTACTATTTTTCTACAGAGTGGCACCCGGCAGGGTGGGCTCGGGACAGACTAGGCACAGGTGGCACGGTGTACCAAGTGGCACCCGGATGGTGGGCTTGGGAACCCTGCTCACATCGTTTGGGGCCGTGAGCGACACCCCGGTCGGATCTCCTTGCGGATGGAACCCAAATAGGTGATAAACCTAGATTAGAGTCTTGCGTGGTTAGTCAGGTCGTGGCCGACACCCTCGCCAGGCTTCCGCTTGAAGGTTGCCGAGATACATGACATGTACATGGTGATAACTGGTGAGAGTGTGTGTGAAGAAGTACACCCCTGCAGGGTTAACATGATCTATTCGAATAGCCGTGTCCTCGGTTATGGACTTCTTGGATGCTTATGTGGTACATAGACAACTTAAAGTGGATACTCTAAAATGCTCAAGACAAGTATGGATGGCCTTCTCGTAAGGAGACGAGGATGAATCCATAGTAGTGTATTGATGTGGTGATTAGTGGACTCGTGTGCGCTGCCTCATCTCAAAGAAGTTTCTCGTTGTCGTAGAACAGGATGGCCACTGAGTCAAAGCTGGCTTGCTGCAACTAAACCCCACATTACCTTCTTAATACAAATGCATGTATGATATGATCTGATGTAAGTGTTGCCGAGTACCTTTATACTCACGTTTGCTTTATTTATGTTTTGTAGGTGAGGTATCTGTCTCACTAGTAGTACCGCTTGGACTTCGACGAGTAGCTTGTTACCTCAGCTACGATCTTGTACCTTGGAGGGACTTGTAGATAGTCAGGCTTCTCGGCCTTTTTCTTTTGTAGTTGTCTGTACTCAGACATGTAATGCTTGCGTTGCTTGTATGCTCTGAATGATGGGTCATGTGACCCCTGTTTGTATTTATGCAATGTGGCTCTTCTGAGCCTTTATCTATATGAGTTGCGTTATGTTGTGATGCCATGTTGTATAGCACATACTTGCATGTTATGCGTACGTGTGACGTGTATTGCTATGTGTGGGATCCGACAATCTAGTTGTTTATCCTTGGCAGCCTCTCTTATGGGGAAATGTAGTCTATTGCTTCCTTGAGCCATAGTAGTCCGCTACAGCCTGGTTCACCGGAGTCCTGCTAGCCCAGCACTACTGCTCAGAACACTTGACTGGCCGGCATGTGTTCCACTTCGTTCCTATGTCTGTCCCTTCGGGGAAATGTCACGCGGTGACTTCCGGAGTCCTGTTAGCCCAGTGCTACAACCCGGATTCATACGCTGTTGACCGACATGCTCGATGTGATTCATGTATGCCTGTCTCCATAGGATCTGTGCCGCTTTGAGTTCACGACTAGCCATGTCGGCCCGGGTCCTCTGTCATATGGATGCTAGCGACACTATCATATACGTGAGCCAAAAGGCACAAACGGTCCCGGGCCATGGTAAGGCGACACCCGTGGGGATACCGTACGTGAGGCTGCAAAGTGATATGAGGTGTTACATGCTAGATCGATGTGACTTAGAATCGGGGTCCCGACAGCTTTGGTATCAGAGCCTGACTGCCTGTAGGATTACCAAGCCAACCTGGTCGAAGTTGAGTCTAGAAATTCTTTAGCTATATAGGGGAATTGATTGTGGAAGGGAACGTAAGGCTCTTTTTACTCCTTATGCCTCATGCCTTCTGATCTGAGTCATCCTATCTTTCCTACGGGGTTAAGGAACTAGGCTTTCTCTTCCGTCTATCAGGATCACGTGTTACTACTCTGTAGTCTCTAAGGTTTGGTTGATCTGAGTCATATCCCAGTTTGAGTACCTCCGGTGTAGCCTGTTTAGTAATATCTCAGAACCATGAGTAATGATGTTGAGTTTGGTGCTACCCCATCATTTGCAGGATGTCTCATTTCGAGCATTTTACAGCCGTTATGCTGCCGGAATTTTCCTAGGAGTTCAAGAGATAGTATTTTTCTCGTACTATAATCTACATCCTTATATGATGCTGAATCCATCCTTGTTTCCTTGGTTGGTTCTTCAGGATGTCGTCAGTTAACCGAAGTTCTGTTGCTTATAGCCGGAACCACGGAGATGGTAGGGATGAGGATCCACCCGACCAGCCTTCGTTGGCAGAGTTCATGTTAGAGATGGAGAAGAACAAGCGAGAGGCTAACCGCTTGTTAGCACATATTCAGAAGAACACCTCCCATCAACACAAAGAGTCAGTGTCCATCTATGATTTCATTGGTCTGAAACCACCTACCTTCCATCATTCCATTGAACCACTCGATGCAGATGACTGGCTCCATAGTATCACACACAAGCTGCGTTCTGCGAACGTAGCTGAAAGTGACAAGGTCACCTATGCTGCTTATCATCTAGAAGGTCCTACTAGTCTTTGGTGGCAGAACTATGAGGCTATGCTTCCAGCTGGCCAGATACCTACCTGGAGAGATTTCACTAAGGATTTTCACGAGCATCACATCCCTCAGGCTCTCATTGACCGCAAGAGAGAAGAGTTCTGTAGTTTCACTGAGAGTAAGATGACTGTTGATGCTTACAGTAGAGAGTTTGAGAACCTTGCCCGCTATGCTACAGAAGAGGTGTCCACGGACGCCAAGAAGCAGGCTAGGTTCCGGAAGGGTCTCAACCCCAAGTTGCATCGTGATCTCCACTTGCATCATTGCAATACATTCCAGGCTCTTGTGAACAAGGCCATTAATGCAGAGATAGCTCAGCTCACTTACGAGGAGTCTCGTAAGCACACCCGTGATTTGGGTTCTTCCTCCGGTTCTACTTCGCAGAAGCGTCAGATTTGGGTTCCGAACTCCGCTCTTCCACTCGGTTATACACCAAGGCCATCTTGTGTGGCACCTCACCTAGTTCAGTTACATGCTCCACCTAGACCTATCGGTAGACCGCTTGTCAATGCGGGTCCACGTCCTTCTTCAGGGACTTGCTTCACATGCGGAGATGCAGGACACTATGCACGTGACTGCTCTCAAACCAAATATGCTCCACCCCAGCCTGAGAAGTCTGTTGGCCATGGTAAGCCATCATGCAAGATGATTAGTGTCAAGTCAGCTCCCGCTGAACGTGGATGTGTGCATCACGTCTCAGCTAAAGACGCTCATGATGATCCCGATGTCGTTCTTGGTACACTCCTTGTCAATTGCCATCCAGCATCGGTTTTATTTGATACCGGAGCATCTCACTCCTTCATTTTCGAAAGCTATGCTAACTTGCACAACATCTCATTTTGTGATATGCTCTCTCCACTAGTAATTCAAACTCCTAGATCCAAATGGCAAACTTCTAGTGTAAGCCATGGTAATGAAATCCTTGTCGACAGACTTGTATTCCTTGCATCACTTATAGCCCTCAAGTCTACAGATATTAACATCATCTTGGGTATGGACTAGATGAAAGTTCATTATGCCAAGATTGATTGTTACACCAGGTCTATTCAGCTCACACATCCATCTGGCAAGATAGTCGCTGTCTCCACCAGAGTTGCAAAGCGTCAGCTCTATTCTCTTAATGCCAACCCTCTTCCAGACCTTGAAGATATCCCGGTAGTCCGTGACTTTCCGGATGTCTTTCCAGAGGAACTGCCAGGCATTCCACCTGGCAGAGATGTAGAATTTGTCATAGATCTTATCCCAGGAACCGCTCCAATCTCTAGGAGACCTTACAAGATGGCACCCTTAGAACTAGCTGAGCTTAAGAAACAACTCGATGAATCCTTGCAAAAGGGTTTCATCCGTCCTAGTTCTTCTCCCTAGGCTTGCCCCGTACTCTTCGTCAAGAAGAAGGATGGTATGGACCGGATGGTTGTAGATTATCGTCCCGTTAATTTGGTCACGATAAAGAACAAGTATCCGCTCCCCAAGATCAACAATTTGTATGATCAGCTCGCTAGATCCTCAGTCTTTTCAAAGATGGATTTGAGGTTAGGCTACCACCAAATAAAGATCAGGAATGGGGACATTCCTAAGACGGCTTTTGTCACTCGTTATGGCCAGTATGAGTACACCGTCATGTCCTTCTGTCTAACCAATGCTCCAGCTACATTCTCCCGCTTGATGAACTCGATCTTCATGGAGTACTTAGATAAGTTCGTCGTGGTTTACCTTGATTATATCCTTATTTACTCGAAGAACGAGGAAGAGCATGCCGAACATCTTAAACTTGTGCAAGAAAAACTCAGAGAGCACCGCCTTTATGCCAAGTTCTCCAAGTGCGAATTTTGGTTGCCAGAAGTGACCTACCTAGGCCACGTGTCAATCCTGAGAGAGTTCAGGCCGTTCTTGATTGGACTCCGCCTGAAACAGTTAAGCAAGTTAGGAGTTTCCTTGGCCGAGCCAGTTATTGTCGCTGCTTCGTTGAGAACTTCTCCAAAGTGGCCAAACCTCTCACGGAACTTCTCAAGAAAGATAAAAAGTTTGAGTGGTCCCCACAGTGTGAGCATAGTTTTTAGGAACTGAAAAGACGCCTGACTTCTGCTCCCATACTTGTGCCACCGGATTTCACTAAGGACTTTGTTTTCTACTGCGACGCCTCACGACAGGGTCTAGGTTGCATTCTTATGCAAGATCGCCATGTGATTGCCTATGCATCTCGACAGTTGCATCCACATGAGGAGAATTATCCTACACATGATCTAGAGTTTGTAGCCATAGTCTATGCACTTAAGACATGGAGACATTACCTTCTTGGTAAACGTTGCGAGATTTACACCGACCACCAGAGTCTCAAGTATATCTTCACCCAACCAGATTTGAACCTTAGGCAAAGACGTTGGTTGGAGTTGATCTCAGATTACGACTTAGGGATTACCTACACCCCAGGCAAGGGGAATGTCATGGCTGATGCGCTAAGTCGTAAGTCCTATTGCAACAATCTCATGTTGCAGCAGGGCCAACCACTTCTCCATGAGGAATTATGTAAGCTTAGCCTTCACATTGCTCCTCACGGGTTCCTTTCTACCTTGGTGGCGAAACCTACTCTTGTGGATCATATCATAGAAGCCCAGAAGCATGATACGGGGATTACCCGGATCAAGAGAAACATTGCCAAGGGCATTGCTGGTAGTTTCTCTATAGATGATCGGGGTGTTGTTTTCTTCGGGAATCGCCTGGTGGTCCCCAAGAAGCAACATCTTCGGAAATTAATCCTTAAGGAGGCGCATGAATCTCCTCTCACGATTCATCCCGGTAGTACTAAGATGTATCAGGACCTACGCCAGAGGTTCTTGTGGACTAGGCTGAAGAGACAAATCACTCAGTTTATTGCTAACTGTGACGTTTGTCATCGCGTGAAGGCAGAGCATCAGAGACCTGCTAGCACCCTTCAGCCTTTAGCTATTCCTGAATGGAAATGGGATAAAGTTGGTATGGACTTCATCACTGGTTTTCCCAGGACCAAGAAAGCCAATAATGCTATCTTCGTAGTCATTGATCGTCTTTCCAAAGTGGCTCACTTCCTACCTGTTCGAGAGAGTATCACTGCTAGTCAGCTCGCTGACTTATATATTTCTCGAATAGTGTTACTTCATGGTGTTCCACTAGAGATCAATTCAGACCGTGGTAGTATTTTCACTTCTCAATTCTGGGAGAGTTTCCAAACTACCATGGGCACCCATCTTTCCTTCAGTACCGCTTTCCACCCTCAATCAAGTGGTCAGGTGGAAAGGGTCAACCAAATTCTTGAGGACATGCCTAGAGCTTGTGTTATCTCATTCGGTATGGATTGGGAGAAGTGTCTTCCCTTCGCCGAGTTTGCTTATAACAACAGCTACCAATCCAGCCTCAAGAAAGCTCCTTTTGAGGTTCTGTATGGACGAAGATGTCAAACACCTTTGAACTGGTCAGAAACCGGTGAAAGACAATTCTTTGGACCGGATATGATCCAGGAGGCAGAAGAGCAAGTTCGCATCATTCGTAAGAATTTGAAAACAGCCCAATCTCGTCAAAAGAGCCAGTATGACCGTAGTCATAAGGAAGTGGCTTATGAAGTTGGCGACAAAGCTTACCTTCGGGTTACCCCTTTGAAGGGTACCCATCGATTCGGTATCAAGGGCAAGTTGGCTCCTCGTTACATTGGTCCCTTTCTCATTCTCGCTAAACGAGGAGAGGTTGCCTACCAGTTGGAACTACCCCCACATCTTTCTCGAGTTCATGATGTTTTCCACGTCTCTCAACTCAGGCGTTGCTTCTCGGATCCCGTCCGCAGAGTGGACCACGAAACGCTTGATCTCCAAGATAACCTCACTTATCGAGAGTACCCGGTCCGCATTCTGGATCAAGCAGAGCGTGTCACTCGACGTCATAACATCAAGTTTCTCAAGGTTCAGTGGTCTCATCATTCCGAGAGAGAAGCTACTTGGGAGCGAGAAGATCGTCTTCGACTTGAGTACCCCACTTTCTTTCCGCCAACTCTTGAATCTCGGGACGAGATCCTTCCGAGTGGGGGCGAGTTGTCACATCCCTAGTTCTGGTATGACCTAGGCTATCCTTCATGTTTGCATCATTTTAAATTCCATTTAAATTTGAAATGGGGATTTGTGAAACCCTTAGAATCATTTCTAAAAATGACCCAAGTAAAAATTGCTCCAAGTGGGTCCAAGAAAATGCTCATGTTGCTCTCTGAAAATATTGGACAGAGATAAAAATCAAACCAATATTTTTAGGAACTCATAAATTTTTATTTTGGACTTTTGGAATTAATCCAGTAATTATTTGCGTTGGATAAATATTTTTATATATATGAAATATTGTCCAATAATTCTGAATTTTGGTGAGGGGTTTGGAATAATCCCTAAGCCCCCTACAAAAATTGTGAGAATTAAATAAAATGATTTGGTATTTTTATCAAATCAAAACAAATGTCAGAAAAATAGAAAAGAAAACAAATAAAGGAAAAAGCCTACCTGGACCTTACCTGCAGCCTGGCAGCCCAGTGGCCCAGCAGGCCGACCCAGTTGACTGCCACTGCCAGTCGTCGTCTCCACTGCGCCAGAAGGACGCCAAGCGCGTGCTCGCCGCGCGCGAGCACACGCCGGCCACCTCCTGCTTCCCCGCTCGCCGCTGGAGGCACCCAACGACGCCACGCACTCCCCCGAACCTCTCTCCCTCTCTCCAGTGGCCTCCCCTCCTCTCTCTCGCCCTTCCCCGCGAACGCCCGAGCGCTGCCGTCGCCGCCGCACGCCGTAGCCGCAGCCACCGTGCTCCCCTTGCCTCGCTGTTGTGTCCAGAAGCTCCTATACCTCGTCCGCAACCTCTCCACCAAGCCACACAAGCAGATGCGCCCTGCAGCGGCTTCCCCGACCTCTTCTTCACCGTCGGCCGCCGCGGATCTCCACCGTCGACTTGGCGCCGTCCGAGCTTCCCCGAGCACGCTGGCCACCCCTACGGCGCTGCTGTGAGCCCCCGAGCATTCTCCCCCTCTCCCCGCAGTCAATCCCCTCCTCTAGCCGCCTAGCCACCGGAGCCGAGAGCTCCGTGCCGCTGGCCATGGCACCGCCGTGGCCAGAGGCCGAGCCAGCCGCTCCCGCGCGCGTCACCTTGCTCCTGGTGACGCCAGGAGGCCGTAGAGGCCCTCCGTAGCCCCTGCCGTGCCCCGTAGCTCGGCTCCGCCTGAACCCATGCTCCGGCCGCCGCCGCGAGCCTCGCTCCGGCCACCCCTCCTCCTACCTACCCCACTGGATGCACGAGAGCACGGGCTACGCCCCGGTGCTCCCAGCCGCGGCCCCCGTGCCCTACAGCGTGGACGCCGCTGCATCCAGAGGTCGCCGGCGACAACCTCGCTGGCCTGACGTGTGGGCCCGACCTGCCAGGTGATTAGCTTAAGGCTAATCACCATTTTTGCTAACCCCCTGACACTGACAGTGGGCCCCAGAGCCACTAATATAAATTAGATTAGGAATAACTCCTCTGTTAACTAACTAAGTCACTGACGTGTGGACCCCACACGTCAGGTTTGACCTGGTCAGCTCCGTTGACCTGCTGACGCAGGCATGACGCAATGCTGACGCAATATTTCATTTTCTAGTTTAAATTAATCAGGAAATTCCGGAATATATTCAAAACTTCAAAAATTCATAGAAATTCAACCGTAGCTCAGATTGAAATAATTTATATATGAAAAATTATCAGAAAAATTCAATCTATCCATCTGTACCACTTTCATGCATGTTCAACCAACTTATACCACTGTATAAGTGAAAACAAGATAATGGCATTTTAAATGCTAAATATGGAGTGCATATGAACCCATGGTCCATATGGACTTCATTTAAATGGTTGCTAGATGCATTATTGCAATCATAACATCATTACCATGTTCATGCATCATAATGTTGCATATGCTTGTGTTTTGATTTCCGACACCGTTCCTTCTTCATAGGCCCTGCTCCGGAGAGTGTTCGAGAGTACCTGTTTGAGGAGCAGTGCCCCCCTGTTGATCTACCAGGCAAGCAACCCCCCTTGTTCATTCCAATACAATCTTACTCTCTCGCTCCTGCTCTCATTTATTGCATTAGGACAACAATGATTCAACGGCTACTTTATGCTGCGGTAGTTGAACTCATTCCTCTGCATGACCTGTCATTGCCACAGTAAATAATTAAAACCCACTAGCATGTGTAGGAGTTGCTTGAGCCATGTTGTGTTCTTGCCATGCCATGCATGCTATTGCTTAGAGTATGTCAGGTCTGATTCATTGGGAATGAATTAGAGTACAATGCTATGTTCTGATGTTGAGAGTTAAGCGTGTGAACACTATTTGGTAAAGGTAGCGGTGAGAGACCATGTAGGAGTACACAGTGGGTTGTCTCACTGGAACCGTCCCTAAGAACTGAGTTCTGTGTATGTTGTCCAAGGACTAGCTACTACCACACGTTGGGTTTCGGTAACTCGACCCCTCTTGACTTATTAGCCAACTTGATCTTTGTCCAGGAGTTGCAAATAGTTTCTGGTGTTGTAGGTAGTGCTATTTTTCTACCGAGTGGCACCCGACAGGGTGGGCTCGGGACAGACTAGGCACAGGTGGCACGGTGTACCAAGTGGCACCCGGATGGTGGGCTTGGGAACCCTGCTCACATCATTTAGGGCCGTGAGCGGCACCCCGGCCGGATCTCCTTGCGGATGGAACCCAAATAGGCGATAAACCTGGATTAGAGTCTTGCGTGGTTAGTCAGGTCGTGCCCGACACCCTCGCCAGGCTTCCGCTTGAAGGTTGCCGAGATACATGACATGTACATGGTGATAAGTGGTGAGAGCGTGTGTGAAGAAGTACACCCATGCAGGGTTAACATGATCTATTCGAATAGCCGTGTCCTCGGTTATGGACTTCTTGGATGCTTACGTGGTACATAGACAACTTAAAGTGGATACTCTAAAATTCTCAAGACAAGTGTGAGTGCTATGGATGGCCTTCTCGTAAGGAGACGAGGATGAATCCATAGTAGTGTATTGATGTGGTGATTAGTGGACTCGTGTGCGCTGCCTCATCTCAAAGAAGTTTCTCGTTGTCGTAGAACAGGATAGCCATTGAGTCAAAGCTGGCTTGCTGCAACTAAACCCCACATTACCTTCTTGATACAAATGCATGTATGATAGGATCTGATGTAAGTCTTGCTGAGTACCTTTGTACTCACGTTTGCTTTATTTATGTTTTGTAGGTGAGACATTTGTCTCACTAGTAGTACCGCTTGGACTTCGACGAGTAGCTTGTTACCTCAGCTACGATCTTGTACCTTGGAGGGACTTGTAGATAGTCAGGCTTCTCGGCCTTTTTCTTTTGTAGTTGTCTGTACTCAGACATGTAATGCTTCCATTGCTTGTATGCTCTGAATGATGGGTCATGTGACCCCTGTTTGTATTTATGCAATGTGGCTCTTCTGAGCCTTTATCTATATGAGTTGCGTTATGTTGTGATGCCATGTTGTACAACACATACTTGCATGTTATGTGTACGTGTGACGTGTATTGCTATGTGTGGGATCCGACAATCTAGTTGTTTATCCTTGGCAGCCTCTCTTATGGGCAAATGTAGTCTAGTGCTTCCTTGAGCCATAGTAGTCCGCTACAGCCCGGTTCACCGGAGTCCTGCTAGCCCAGCACTACTGCTCAGAACACTTGATTGTCCGGCATGTGTTCCACTTTGTTCCTATGTCTGTCCCTTCGGGGAAATGTCATGCGGTGACTTCCGGAGTCCTGTTAGCCCAGTGCTACAGCCCGGATTCATACGCTGTTGACCGACATGCTCGATGTGATTCATGTATGACTGTCTCCATAGGTCCGTGCCGCTTTGAGTTCACGACTAGCCATGTCAGCCCGGGTTCTCTGTCATATGGATGCTAGAGACACTATCATATACGTGAGCCAAAAGGCACAAACGGTCCCAGGCCATGGTAAGGCGACACCCGTGGGGATACTGTACGTGAAGCCGCAAAGTGATATGAGGTGTTACATGCTAGATCGGTGTGACTTAGAATCGGGGTCCCGACATATGTGGTCTGATGAATATTGAAGCTCGCTGCCGGTATCGTTATTTTCTCACCTTTATAGATGATTTAAGCAGATATGGGTATATCTACTTGATGAAACATAAGTCTGAAACATTTGAAAAGTTCAAAGACTTTCAGAGTGAAGTGGAAAATCATCATAACAAGAAAATAAAGTTTATACGATCTGATCGTGGAGGAGAATATTTGAGTTACGAGTTTGGTTTCATTTGAAACAATGCAGAATAGTTTCGCAACTCACGCGACCCGGAACACCACAATGTAATGGTGTGTCCGAACGTCGTAATCATACTTTACTAGATATGGTGCGATCTATGATGTCTCTTACTGATTTACCGCTATCGTTTTGGGGTTACGCTTTAGAGATAGTTGCATTCACATTAAATAGGGCACCATCTAAATCCGTTGAGACAACACCTTATGAACTATGGTTTGGCAAGAACCAAAGTTGTCATTTCTTAAAGTTTGGGGCTGTGATGCTTATGTGAAAAAGCTTCAACCTGATAAGCTTGAACCCAAATCGGACAAATGTGTCTTCATAGGATAACCAAAGGAGACTGTTGGGTACACCTTCAATCACAGATCCGAAGGCAAGACATTTGTTGCTAAGAATGGATCCTTTCTAGAGAAGGAGTTCATCTCAAAAGAAGTGAGTGGGAGGAAAGTAGAACTTGATGAGGTAACTGTACCTGCTCCCTTATTGGAAAGTAGTCCATCACAGAATCCGGTTCCTGTGACACCTATACCAATTAGTGAGGAAGCCAATGATGATGATCATGAAAATTCAGATCAAGTTACTACCGAACCTCCTAGGTTAACCAGAGTAAGATCCGCACCAGAGTGGTATGGTAATCATGTTCTGGAGGTCATGTTACTTGACCATGACGAACCTACAAACTATGAGGAAGCGATGATGAGCACAGATTCCGCAAAATGGCTTGAGGCCATGAAATCTGAGATGGGATCCATGTATGAGAACAAAGTGTGGACTTTGGTTGACTTGCCCGGTGATCGGCAAGCCATCGAGAATAAATGGATCTTCAAGAAGAAGACTGACGCTGACAGTAACATTACTGTCTACAAAGCTCGACTTGTTGCGAAAGGTTTTCGACAAGTTCAAGGAGTTGATTACGATGAGACCTTCTCACCCGTAGCGATTCTTAAGTCTGTCCGGATCATGTTAGCAATTACCGCATTTTATGATGATGAAATTTGGCAAATGGATGTAAAGATTGCATTCCTGAATGGATTTCTGGAAGAGGAGTTGTATATGATGCAACCTGAAGGTTTTATCGATCCAAAGGATGCTAACAAAGTGTGCAAGCTCCAGGGATCCATTTATGGACTGGTGCAAGCCTCTCGGAGTTGGAATAAACATTTTGATAGTGTGATCAAAGCATATGGTTTTATACAGACTTTTGGAGAAGCATGTATTTACAAGAAAGTGAGTGGGAGATCTATAGCATTTCTAATTTTATATATGGATGACATATTGTTGATTGGAAATGATATAGAATTTCTAGATAGCATAAAAGGATAATTGAATAAGATTTTTTCAATGAAAGACGTCGGTGAAGTTGCTTATATATTGGGCATCAAGATCTATAGAGATAGATCAAGACACTTAATTGGACTTTCAGAAAGCACATTCCTTGATAAAGTTTTGAAGAAGTTCAAAATGGATCAAGTTAAGAAAGGGTTCTTGCCTGTGTTACAAGGTGTGAAGTTGAGTAAGACTCAATGCCCGACCACTACAGAAGATAGAGAGAAAATGAAAAGTGTTCCCTATGCTTCAGCCATAGGCTCTATCATGTATTCAATGTTGTGTACCAGACCTGATGCATGACTTGCTATTAGTTTAGCAGGGAGGTACCAAAGTAATCTAGGAGTGGATCACTGGACAACGGTCAAGAACATCTTGAAATACCTGAAAAGGACTAAGGATATGTTTCTCGTTTATGGAGGTGACAAAGAGCTCATCGTCAATGGTTACGTCGATGCAAGCTTTGACACTGATCTGGATGATTCTAAATCGCAAATTGGATATGTGTTTATAGTGAATGGTGGAGCTATCAGTCGGATCAGTTCTAAACAAAGCGTCATGGCGGGATCTACGTGTGAAGCAGAGTACATAGCTGCTTCGGAAGCAGCAAATGAAGGAGTCTGGATGAAGGAGTTCATATCCGATCTAGGTGTCATACCTAGTGCACTGGGTCCAATGAAAATCTTTTGTGACAATAATGGTGCAATTGCCTTGGCAAAGGAATCCAGATTTCACAAGAGAACCAAACACATCAAGAGACGCTTCAATTCCATCCGCGATCTAGTCCAGGTGGGAGACATAGAGATTTGCAAGATACATACAGATCTGAATGTTGCAGACCCGTTGACTAAGCCTCTTCCATGAGTAAAACATGATCATCACCAAGGCTCCATGGCTGTTAGAATCATTACTGTGTAATCTAGATTATTGACTCTAGTGCAAATGGGAGACTGAAGGAAATATATGCCCTAGAGGCCATAATAAAGTTGTTATTTATATTTCCTTATTTCATGATAAATGTTTATTATTCATGCTAGAATTGTATTAACCGGAAACTTAGTACATGTGTGAATACATAGACAAAACAGAGTGTCCCTAGTATGCCTCTACTTGACTAGCTCGTTAATCAAAGATGGTTAAGTTTCCTGACCATAGACATGTGTTGTCATTTGATGAATGGGATCACATAATTAGAGAATGGTGTGATGGACAATACCCATCCGTTAGCTTAGCATAATGATCATTATGTTTTATTGCTATTGCTTTCTTCATGACTTATACATATTCCTTTGACTATGAGATTATGCAACTCCCAAATACCAGAGGAACACCTTGTGTTCTATCAAACATCACAACATAACTGGGTGATTATTAAGATGCTCTACAGGTGTCTCCTAGGGAGTTTGTTGGGTTGGCATAGATCAAGATTAGGATTTGTCACTCTGAGTATCGGAGAGGTATCTTTGGGCCCTCTTTATAATGCACATCACTATAAGCCTTGCAAGCAATGTCACTAATGGGTTAGTTGCGGAATGATGCATTACAAAACGAGTAAAGAGACTTGCCAGTAATGAGATTTAACTAGGTATGATGATACTGATGATCGAATCTCGAGCAAGCAACATACCGATGACAAAGGGAATAACGTATGTTCTTATTGCGGTTTAACCGATAAAGATCTTCATAGAATATGTAGGAACTAATATGAGCATCCAGGTTCTGCTACTGTTGATTGACCGGAGATGTGTCTCGGTCATGTCTACATAGTTCTCGAACCCGTAGGGTCTGCACGCTTAATGCTCGATGCCGATTTGTATTATGAATTATGTGTTTTTGGTGACCGAAGTTTGTTCAGAGTCCTGGATGAGATCATGGACATGACGAGGAGTCTCGAAATGGTCGAGAGGTAAAGATTCATATATTAGAAGGTAGTATTCGGACATCGGAATGGTTTCGAGTGATTCGGGTATTTTACCAGAGTACCGAGGGGTTACGGGAACCCCCCGGGGGAATATTGGGCCTACATGGGCCTTAGTGGAGAGAGAGGGGAGGCCGCAAGGGGTGGCCGCACACCCCCCATGGAGTCCGAGTTGGACTAGGGGAGGGGGCGGCGCACCCCTTTCCCTTTCCCTTTCCCTCTCCCTCTCCTTCCTTTTCCCCTCCGGTAAGAAAGGAAAAAGGGGGCGGGGCCGAATCCTACTAGGAGTGGAGTCATAGTAGGACTCCCCCCATGGCGCGCCCCCTTGGTGGCTGGCCTCCTCCTCCCCTCCTTTATATATGGGGCAGGGGCACCCCATAGCACTTCAATTGTTCTCTTAGCCGTGTGCAGTGCCCCCTCCACAGTTTACTCCTCCGGTCATAGCGTCGTAGTGCTTAGGTGAAGCCCTGCGCGGATCTCATCACCATCACCGCCAGCACGCCGTCATGCTGAAGAAACTCTCCCTCGACCCTCTGCTGGATGAAGAGTTTGAGGGACGTCATCGAGCTGAATGTGTGCTGAACTCGCAGGTGCCGTACATTCGATACTAGATCGGCTGGATCATGAAGGCGTTCGACTACATCAACCACGTTAACCTAACGCTTCCGCTTTTGGTCTCCATCTCGTTGCTATGCATCTCCTAGACAGATCTTGCGTGATCGTAGGAAATTTTTGAAATTGCATGCTACGTTCCCCAACAAGTCAAGCAACCCAAACCTCAGAAAAAGAACAAGGGACCACACACAGTGAAAGCTCGTAGTAGGCGTTGTAGCATATGCAAGGAGTATGAACCACACAGTGCAAGAACATGCCCGAAGTGCATAGAAGTAGCTGAAAAGAGGAGTCAAAAGCCAGAAAAGAAAGGGAAAAAACTAGAGCTAGCACAAAGAAAGTGGTGGAATATGAAGATGAGAAAGACTTTGAAGACGAGGATGAGGAAGAAGAAGAAGACATCATCGAAGAAGAGGAAGAGGAAGAGCAAGACGAAGAGGTACATGTCAAACATAAACCGCAAGTAGCAAAGCCTAGGAGGAGCGCAAGGCTGAGGAGAAATTAGAGTATGTCGATTGAAGAAAGCAAACTTATGTTATTCCACTATTGAAAATAATTTTTGTTATTGTGGAAGTTCTGGTATAATATGTGAGGAGGTGCTGCTGCTGTGTTACATAAAACAGCAAGCAAGAATGAATAATAAACTGTAGAAGTTCAAGTAAGCTTACGGTGGAAGTTCTGGTATAACATGTGAGGAGGTGCTGCTGCTGTGTTACATAAAACAACAAGCAACAATAAAATAATAAATTGTATAAGTTTAAGTAAGCTTACTAAAGAAGTTCTGGCATAATAATCGAATAATCGATGTAGCAAGAATATGCTTGACAAACAAGTGTTGCTGCATAAACTAAGTTAGTAAGCCCAAAGGCGACGTGTCCAGTTATAAAGTTCTATTTGGATACCCAAAGAAGTTCACCAAACAATGTCGACATGATAAGGAAACATAAATGAGTGTATGACAAATATTTTTACACAAAGTTCAAGTTGAAAACTACTCACAGTTCAAGAATTGCAAAAAAAAGTCTTCTATGCAAAAGGCTACATTTTGAAGGAGTTAAAAATAGTTAATTCATTTTACAACAGAAAATATCTCTCCATATTAAACCAGCAGTTCAGCCAGAACACAGGCAGAAGTTCAAGTTCATATGTTCGCACAAAAGAAAACACACTGGATTATTGAAAACCATGCAATACATTGAAATTCACAATCCAAACATACTTGATTCCAAATACATTTGTCATCAATAACATAAAAACAATGTTGCAACTAAATCATTCTTGCTAAACAATTCTTACACAGCTCATGCAACTAAATCGTTCCAATCATTATCAAACCAAATCTTTACAAATCAAATCTACACTAAACCAATGTTTCTACATGCAGAATTTACGGTGCCATGTCCTAGATCTCAGCTGAAATCTCTTCACGCAGAACTTCATTCTTTGGGCTGAAGACTAAAGTGTGCATGTATTCGACCAATGAATAATCCAAAAAGTAGAGTAAGGCTAAAAACAACATAAACTAAAGCACAACAGGAGCATGTGGGAAAAACTAGAAACCAGGACATGAAAAAGATGACGAGAAAAAAATAAGTAGGAAAAATACATCCACATTACCAAAATCTTCGATAAGCTCATCGCCATCATATGTAGAGTAGAACTTCACGCAGAAGAAACCACACTCATTAGCAGCTTGATTAGGAACTTCAACAAAAGTCGACCTCTTCGCAATAGTAACCCAGTTAGGCTGCTTGCTCGCTTTATACTCAGCCTTGCCGTGCAACTCCTCCAGCAACCCAATGAATCTTTTGAACTGGCAGACATGACACGAAAACTAAAATCAAAACACATATTGAGAAAATAGCTAAGTTCAGGTACACATATTGAGACTTGCATAAAATTCAAGTAAAGATATCAAAAGTTCAACTATCAAATGATACACAGCTCAAGCACACAACTCTGATGCAGTATTATCAGGAGTTAAACTATGATGGAGCTTCAATTATAAAAACTCATGATATTTGTGCAGTCTTCATGGAAATGAGTTCGTGACATGCCCTTGTCAGATATCCATTCACCAAGATATCCATTCACCAAGATATCCATTCACCATGATATCCATTCACCTTGTACACACTGTAGTGTGCTACTCTATGAATGGGGTTGAAAAATGGCATAAAAACCTGCAAACATTACCAAATACGGAGGGCAAAAACTATAAACCATAAGTAGTGAACAAATCAAATGGACAATAACTTTTAGGAAAACATATGAAAGGATATACATAAGTTAAAACCATTAGTTATAGAAACCTAACCAGCTTTGCATTAAGAAGGTCTTCTGCCTTACGGACAAACATGTGAAGCAGACCCACGGGTTTTTTGCATCGAACTTTGGAATTAGCGAAGTGAACACATCATAATCTAGGCAGTACTGCATTACAAAACACACCATCAAAATAAAGTTAAAGGACATAAAAACACAAAAAATAAAAATACCTCATAATACAAAAAATTAGAGCAAAAATAGGGAGATAGGGTCACAAAAACAAAAACCTGTATGAAGTAAGGACTCAAAACAACCCTGTCAGCACAAGAGAAGATATCAGTTGTCTCTGGCGTATCCTTCCACTGGTTTATGAGAAAGTCCATTATGTCTCCTTCCATCTGCTCCCCTTTATCAAAAAGAGTTTGAAGGACACGTCTAGTGAAGTCAATCACATTTCTAGGGAGAGTTAACATGCAGTAAGTTGTCCTGCAGAACAAAAGCATGGGAACATATTAGAAGTGCAACTACATACGAAAGAAAAAGAGAAAAACTTAAGATAAGTTGAGTCATTATCACAACAGAAGTGCACAGTAGAGCATGTCACAGAGCAAAAACAGAAGAAGAGAACTCACTAAGAATATTTCTTTAGACCATCTTCACTAAGCACAAACTCTTTCAACTTCCAACCCTTAGGTAGCTGAGGGTATATGTATTTCTTTAGGGTACGGATAGCAGAACGCCACTTCAGAGGCAATCTTGCTGCTCTCTTTGAGGATGTAATGTTTCCAGACTCAAGTGACGGATTCCTCCTAAGAATGACAACATTCTTGCCACCTCTACCTACAACTTTAGCAGCAGATTTACCCTTACTCATGCCATCAATCTTCTCGAAATCATCATTCGATGAAATCTCATCAGCTTGGACTATATCCACCTTCCCAATGGACGGGGTCTTTGGAGCGGCACTCCCTGGGGATTTAGAAACTCCAGTACTGACATGTTGCTTGCCAACCCTGGAAGGAACATAGGTTCGAGCGCTCTCGTCATGTCTTGGACTTGTACTCATCAGTTCCTCCCTAGGCTGGTAATCCTGTGTCCCGAGGAATGCGTAATGATAGTCGATCAAATCCAACGGCTTCACTATGAGAAAAACCACAAAAAACAAATTGAAGTTCAGGTACAACACATACTTCAGTCCAACAAATACAAATGACATGATCACTTCTCTAGTTTCAGCTACCAAATAAATTAAAAACTTGAGCTAAAAAGAAAATGTTGCGTTTATAAACTAATGAAGTTCATGTGCAACACAAAAAGGTACAGTTTCAACACAAACTAATGACATAAAAATCATTTAATCTTAGCTACCAGAACATAACAAGGTAATATCACTGAAGTTCAAGTACACCAAAAGTTGTAGTTCAAGAAAGCATAGACATGAAATCCTTTTAAAACAAAATATACAAGTTAAAAGAAACATTGTATCAGGATAGAAAATAACCAAAAAGGAGAAATGAAGTAGCCATAACTATACGTTCCAAGACTCACATGTGTAGTAGCCAAGCAGGTCCATGAAATCTGTTTCAAACAGGTTAGACGACGCAATTGAATACAACCATGTCTTCATGATATCCAAGATATTCTCATGGGAATACTTCGCAAGAACCCCACCATGAAACGAATTAATGTTTGTAAGCATGAACAACCCGCAGTCGATATTGGCATCAAACAATGAAACATTGTAAAAGGCAAAGAAAGCCAAAGCTTAACAAAATGGTGCTCATACATGTAAACCAAAATAATAGACATAAACTCGATCTCATACTTGTTATTCTGCTGGGGGACATCAATCCAATCCAAAGGGTGGTGGTCAATAGAGAGTGGAGTGAAGGGTGTCTCCCTGTCATTGCTGGCATCACTCCAAAGTTTCTTGATGTTATCAGTCATCCGCCGAAAGAGACGTACTGCACATTCGTCATTTGGTCCATAGTAGGAGTCGAGAAGCTGAAACCTTTCATTCTTCAAGTCAAGAAATACAGAAACCCAATGCCCAACACCACCCATGCAGGGATTTCAGGTGGGTCAAAAGTAGGGAAAATAATCTGAAGCAAGATAAACACACAAATCATTAAAACTGATATTAACATGAACATCAAAATAAAAAAAACAGAGGGTGTCAACATTGAATTGCTTAGAGAATCATGGGCATCCATGCTATCGGGACCAATTGCATTGAAAAACTTCCTCACACATGAATCAACTTGCCCTCTGTAAATCTTGTCCTAATGAAAAGATAGCAGCAAAATAATAGGTAAGTGCTAGCAAGAACAGGTACATATAAAATATAAATGAGACTAACAAGTTTAAACTAATTTGGAAAATAAAAAGTGAAAAGAGAAAACTAAAGGGTTCACTTACACAAACCCAATATTTCCAACGTAGGCAATAAAGGGCGACTTCAGCAACAGAAGATCAAGCATTCCACGAGGAACAAAAGATGATGCGACTTCTTCAACAGTAGCTTCACACTCATTGTTTCGAAACATAACCTTTGATCTAAAACAAAAAACAAATGGCTTTATATTCCATGTGTGCCTCAATAATAACTACAGAGTACAGACAAAATGAAAGTCAAGAAGTTTAGCATTACAAAGTCTAGAAGGTTAGCATTACAAATGGCCAAGAAGTTAAGCATTAGAAAAGTCAAGAAAGTTCATAATTAGAAAGTTAAGAAGTTCAACATTACAAAGTCAAGAAGGTCAGCATTACAATGGCCAAGAAGTTAATCATTAGAAAAGTCAAGAAGTTCATCTTTATCTAATATTAAAGGACGAAGCTTTTCATAGTTCTCCATAAGTCATCTATTTATATCCGTTGATTTTATATCAACTACAAAGATTAATGGCTCAGATTTTTTTAAAAAGTTTCTTTTTGGTAAAAAACTATTCATTCCTCGGCTTTGCTGGGTTGGGCCTTAGTACACTCCACGCAGGCCTGCCCATTAGAAATCTTTGTTGAGAGAAAAGAACGTGCAGCCAAGAGGATTCGAACCTAGGTTTCATGGAAAATACTCGGAGCCATGATGACCACCATCCTTTCTATGTCACCGGTTGATATGTTTTTTTCGTTTGTTGGCAGACATGTGTTTTCTTTCTCAGCTCGAGTCCAACTTCGTATCCTCGCCACAATACTACACAGGTCTTCCTCTCCCCTTTCCTCTACTTCACGGGACAAAAATCTTCTCTTCACATTATTTCAGATCATCAATCGAGTCCCTAACTCTCATCTTGGTTGTCGTTAGTGGTTCCCCAACATGTCACTACAGCCGCCACTGAGCATCTCTCTCGTTGCCAGCTTGCCACTGATGAGAGCCGGTTGAGGGACGGGATTGGGAGGAGGAAGAGAAGAGCCCTGGCCATAGGGCTTGTCTCACAGCAACGCTTGTGATGGGAGATCATGAGTCTCAGTGATTCTTATCTACCGAACCCTCATGGATTCAGCGGTGCCCTCGTCCACCCATCTCTCATGGATTCTGCTTCACCGACGCCTAGGGAGCACGCCACTGCAATTGTTGTCTGTTCTCCGCCTCACCACCATACAACCTCCTTTATTGGGCGCTGACTCGGGCGAGTAGTGAGAGATCGACATGGGGAATTCGCTTTGGCTACTTTGGGAACACGCCTTTGTCTTGGCCTTCATGCTCCTGCCAGTGCCAGCCTATGGTGATGAGCAGGAGTGGATGATGTCGCTTGAAGGTACGTCGGTATTTCCCGAAAGAGGAAGGGATGATGCAGCATAGAGGTGGTAGGTATTTCCCTCAGATATGAAACCAAGGTTATCGAACCAGTAGGAGAACTAAGCAACACAACGCAATCAGCCCCTCCACACAGATAACAAATCCTCGCAACCTGGCGTATTAAAGGGGTTGTCAATCACATTCGGGTAACCGTGCCAGAAATTGGTGCGTGACCGTAAAAAGGTTGTAATAGATTGGATAAATAGATCAAAAATAAAATAAAGTGCAGCAAAGTATTTTTGGATTTGTGGATTAATAGATCAGAAAATAAAAGAAAATAAAAGTAGATCGCAAAGGCAAATAATATGAGAAAGAGACCCGGGGGCCGTAGGTTTCACTAGTGGCTTCTCCCGAGAAAAATAGCAAAGCGGTGGGTGAACAAATTACTGTTGGGAAATTTATAGAACTTCAAATACTCATGAAGATATCCAGGCAATGATCATTATATAGGCATCACATCCAAGATTAGGAGACCGACTCCTGCCTGCATCTACTACTATTACTCCACACATCAACCACTATCCAGCATGAATCTAGTGTATTAAGTTCATGGAGAAACGGAGTAATGCAATAAGAATGATGACATGATGTAGACAAGATCTATCTATGTAGAGATAGACCCCATCATTTTATCCTCAGTAGCAATGATACATACGTATTAGTTCCCTTTCTGTCACTGGGATCAAGCATCGTAAGATCGAACCCACTACAAGGCACCTCTTCCCATTCCAAGATAAATAGATCAAGTTGGCCAAACAAAACCCAAATATCGGAGAAGAAATACAAGGATATAAGAGATCATGCATAAAAGAGATCAAAGAAACTCAAATACTTTCTGGATATAAAAACATAGATCTGATCATAAACTCAAAGTTCATCGATCCCAACAAACACACCGCAAAAGAGTTACATCATATGGATCTCCTAGAGACCATTGTATTGAGAATCAAGAGAGAGAGAGGAAGCCATCTAGCTACTAACTACAGACCCGAAGGTCTACAAAGAACTACTCACGCATCATCGGAGAGGCACCAATGGAGGTGGTGAACCTCATCCGAGATGGTGTCTAGATTGGATCTGGTGGTTCTGGACTCTGCAGCGGCTGGATTAATATTTCGTCGAATCCCCTAGGGTTTTGGGAATATTGGGGTATTTATAGGGAGAAGAGGCGGTCCGGGGGGGGCACTCGAGGTGGGCACAACCCACCAGGGCGCTCCTGGGCCTCCTGGCGCGCCCTGGTGGGTTGTGCCTCCCTCGGGGCACGCCCAGGCGTAGCCAGGGCTCGTTGTATTCCTTCTAGCCCATAAAAATTCTCCTTAAAGTTTTGTGGCATTTGGACTCCGTTTGATATTGATTTTTTGCGATGTAAAAAACATGGAAAAAATAGCAACTGACACTTGGCACTATGTCAATAGGTTAGTACCAGAAACTGATATAAAATGACTATAAAATGATTATGAACCATCCAAGATTGATAATATAACAGCATGGAACAATAAAAAATTATAGATATGTTGGAGACGTATCAGCATCCCCAAGCTACCTACTCGTCCTCGAGTAGGGAAGTGATAAAAACAGAATTTTTGATGTGGAATGTTGCATAACATGTCATATCATATTTCTTTCTTTATAGCATGGACATTTGTACTTTTATATTGTTCAAAGCAATAGTCTAGTTTTGACATGATAATTTATATACTCAAGCATATCAACAAGCAACCATGTCTTTCAAAATATCAATGATAAAATAAGCTATCCCTAGCCCATTATGCTCAACCATTGATCCATTCATGAAACACACTCGCATATTAGCTACATCCAATACTCAAGTTCGATCATATTGCCTCCTAGTTGGTGCTTTTATAAGAGAAGATGGAGACTCAAATTCAAAATAAAAATTGCATAAAGTAAAAGAAAGGCCCTTCGCAGAGGGAAGTAGGGATTTGTAGAGGTGCCAGAGCTCAAAGCGAAAAACTTAGAGATAAAAACATTTTGGGAGGTGTATCCATCCCACCAACAAAAACGACTTAGAATCCCAATACTTTCCATGCATAGATATATCATATGCGGTTCCCAAACAGAAAATACAGTTTATTCCTTTTTCCACCATACTTTCACTTTCCATGGCTAACCGTATCCACGGGTGCCCTCCTTACCAACACTTTCCAAGGAATTTAATATTTGACAACATAAAGTAAATTCTTTTTTTTGAATTTCAGGACTGGGCATCCCTAATACCTTTGCCTTACTCTCTTGCAATGACAAGTGAATAAACACTCATCTTGAGAATAACACATCTAGCATGGAAAATATTAGCCTCCCCTCACCACTCCGCGAGCGAAACAAACATACAAAAGAGAAGTTTATTTTGAAAATCAGAGATGGCACATGCAAATTTTCTTAGAACGGCAAAAGAATACCGCATATAGGTAGATATAGTGGACTCATGTGGCAAAACTGGGTTAAAGGTTTTTGGATGCACAAGTAGTGATCATACTTAGTGCAAAATGAAGGCTAGCAAAAGATTGGGAAGCGACCAACTAAGAAACGAATAATCTCATAAGCGAGCATTAAGCATAACTAACACCGAATAATGCACCATAAGTAGGATATAATTTCATTACATAACTATTGACTTTCATGCTTGCATAGGGAATCACAAACCGTAATACCAATATTCTTACTAAAGCATAATTACTCATCAAGATGACTCACATATCACATCATCATATCTCAAAACTATTACTAAGAATCAAGTTTATGTTGTCCAATGATCTTCATGAAAGTTTTTATTATATCCTTCTTGGATATCTATCACTTTGGGACTAATTTTCATGTGTTGTTTTTGACAAGCTCAAACAAATATAAGTGAAGATCATGAGCATAATATTTCTTTCTCTCAAATTAATTTAAGTGAAGCAATAGAGAATTTCTTGAAAATTTTCTAACTCTCAAATAAATCTAAGTGAATCAAGAGAGCATTTCTTCAAAAATACTAAGCACACTGTGCTCAAAAAGATATAAGTGAAGCACTAGAGCAAGTCCATAGCTCATAAAAATATTTAAGTGAAGCATAGAGAGCAATTCTAACAAGTCATGACATAATTTTGGCTCTCTCAAATAAGTGTGTCCAGCAAGGGATCAAGACTTAAAACACAAAATAAAACAAGCAAAGACTCATATCACACAAGACGCTCCAAGCAAAACACATAGTATGTGACGAATAAAAATATAGTTTCGAGTAAAATACCGATGGTCATTAGAAGAAAGAGGGGATGCCACTCGGGGGCATCCCCAAGCTTAGTTGGTTTCTCTTTTTTGGTTAATAGCTTGGATTCTAGGGCATCCCCAGGCTTAGGATCTTCTACTCCTCATTCCTTCATCCATCGTAAGATAACCCAAAACTTGAAAACTTCAATCACACAAAACTCAACAAAACCTTCATGAGATCCGTTAGTATAAGAAAATAATAAGTCACCACTATAAGTGTTGTATCAAACCAATTCATATTTTGTTCTTATATTATATCTACTGTATTCCAAATTTTCTATGGCAAAAACTCATCAAAGAAAACCATAGAGCCATCAAAATAAGTACACAACACAAAGAAAACAGAATCTGTCAAAACAGAACAGTCTGTAGCAATCTGACTATTTTGAATACTCCTGTAACTCCAAAAATTCTGAAAATTTAGGATGACCTGAGAAATTTGTATATTGATATACTAAAAGTGGAATGGGTATTTTATCGCTCTATGATAAAAAATTATAATTACTTTCGTGAGCATAAAAGTTTCTGTTTTTTTCCAGCAAGATCAAACAACTATCACCCAAGAAGATTCTAAAGGCTTTACTTGGCACAAACACTAATCAAAACATAAAAAACACAATCATAACAGTACCATAATTGTGCTAACACTAAAAAAAGAAGCAAAAAACAAAAATAAATTTTATTCATTGGGTTGCCTCCCAACAAGCAATATAGTTTTACGCCCTTAGCTAGGCATAAAGCAAGGATCTAAGTTTTGTCATCTTTGTCCAACTATTCAATCAAACACTTAGAATCCTTCAAAGATTTGGCATAAAGATCTTCAATAACAACACTTCTTGGAATAAATCCAAACATCACATTCTTGCAAAAAGGATCTCTTATCACTTCAACAAAATCTGGGTGGATACCAATCATCTTAAGATCTTCTTTATTACTATTACTAGAGGTTGCACCCTTGTTCTTAGAGGCTCTACCAATTTTAACGGGAGTTGTGAGATTTCGGGTTCTGGCAAAACCCTTGAGGTTCGAACACTAGGGTGCGCACGAAGATTTATCCCCCTCTAGCTCTCGCGCTCACCACAATCTCAAGGCTTAGCGCGTGCAACCCGCAGAACAAAGGGACACAAGATTTATACTGGTTCGGGCCACCGATGTGGTGTACTACCCTACTCCAGTGTGGTGTGGTGGATTGCCTCTGGGGCTGAGGATGAATAATTACAAGGGAAGAACAACCTCCTGAGTAGAGGTGTTCTTGTGCTTGGTCAGCTTGTTTGGTGGCCTTGGTGGAATGGATCCAGTCCAAGATGAGATGCCTCCCTAAGGTGGTGGCTAGTCCTACTTATAGAGGCCTGGGTCCTCTTCCCAAATATTAGACGGGAAGGGATCCCACAACGACCAGTTTGAAGGGGGACAGCTAGTACAAGCTATCTTGACAAAAGATTGTCTTCACCTGCCAAAGGCTCTGGTGGTCACGCCGTCCTGGGCTCCACGGTGACCTCCGTCCTACCGTCATGCTGGCCTTGGTCTCGTTGCACCGATATGGAAACCTTTGCTTGACACCTCGGGACTCCGTGCCTGCACTTGCTTCTTTAGCACCAAAGGGGAAACAAGGACACTACACGCGCTGGCGCCCACCTGGCCTTGGTCGTCATGGCTCGCATCACAGGAACCTCGCGAGGTGCTCCTTGCCTTGATCTCTCCACCCCTCGCGAGCCAGACTGGTGAGGCCACCCCCGAGGAGGCCTTGTGTCGTCCGCCTCACGAGGCTTGGCCCCTCATGATGGTCTTGAGTGTTTGTTGGTGAAGATGGGTCGTACAGGGCCGCTGGTGGAGCCACGCCGTGGGCCGCGGGAAGGCAAGTCTGGGGACCCCCGTCCCTAGGACGCCGACAGTAGCCCCCGGGCCTAAGGCACGCTCGGGCTTGGCTTTGAGGCGAAGCGAAGCGAAGGGCAAGTGCAGAGCGCCGCGGGCCCCAATAGCACGCGGCCTCGTTTGACGCGTGGCGGTTGATTGGACGTGGGCGTCTTCGCTTCCCCATGCAGCCTTGATATCCGCCTGGCTAGGCGGCCACCGGGGCTCACCTAGTTATCCCCCATTGCTGGTGACGCACCCCTCCAACTCTCCTGCCTTTCTGAAACAATAACCTCCTCTTACAATCTGTCCTGGGCCGGCCTTCCTCGCTGCCATGGCGCCTCGGCGAACGAAGAAGGAAAAGAAGAAGACTCAGTTTTCAGCCGGGCCGCCCCCCGGCCGTTGAACCCGCCGTTGGCCGGCCACTGGTGCTCAACCAGGAAGCCATGGACAAGGTCCGCCCTGCGCTCACTGCTGACTTCAACAAATGGTGGAGGATGGCGGCCTGGCCCGCATCGCGCGCCTCCGTCGACAGGAAAACCACCGAGGTTCCATTCCTCATCGACGCCCTGTGGGCTGGCCTAGTTCCTCCTTTCTCTGCCTTCTTCAACTTCGTGCTCTCCCACTATCAGTTCCATATGTTGCACATGGATCCCCAATCAGTCTCCCTTCTTGCCGTCTTCACTTTCGTCTACGAGGCCATGGCGGGCATTCCCCCTTCCGTGGCCCTACTGCACCATTTCTTCTCGCTGCACCTAACTAGCCCTCGGTAGTGCTTGGGATGCTTGAGTTTCTAGGCCATGGCTGTGATGGCTGGCTTGGGGATCGATTTTGAGCTTCCATCATCCTCAAGCGAGTTTTGGGAACGGTGGGTGTATGTGGGCGTTGCTCAGCCCCTTGCTCTCGCCCCCCTCGGCGCCCGCCGTTCCCAGCTCCGGCTGGGGCCACGAGAAGCTCGCTGACCCCCGCCTTGCCTTCATCTCGCTCCGGTTGAAGAGGCCGAAAGATCTTGGCGTGACCGCGCCCATGGTGATGAAGGAGTTCCTCCGACGCCGCGTCGCTCCACTCAGCGCCATTCCTGGCCACTATGGGCCCTGTCTGGCGGCCAGGTTCGCATGAGGCTTCAGGAGTCGGGGCTTCCGCTCGAGGCGCGAAGAACTGTGCTCGAGGTCTTGATGGGCGAACCTTCGCCAGCTGACATGCCGCAGGAGGGCTGTCTCTTGTACTGCTGCTCAAACAGGGTGGAGTTCGTGGGGCAGATGCCCCCCTTCGATGAATGGGGGCTGCATCCAGTTGGCCTTGAAGGGCCCCACGATAACCCTGTCTCCGTGACTCTCTTCCCTACCACCAGCGCCGAGCTTTGATACGACTCCACTGTATCTATAATTTTTGATTGCTTCATGCTATATTATCTACTGTTTTGGACTATATTGGGCTTTATTATCCACTTTTATATTATTTTCGAGACTAACCTATTAACCGGAGGCCCAGCCCAGAATTGCAGTTTTTTGCCTGTTTTAGGGTTTCGAAGAAAAGGAATATCAAACACAGTCCAAACGGAATGAAACCTTCGGGAACGTGATTTTCTCACCGAATACAACTCAAGAGACTTGGACCATACGTCAAGGCACGTAACAGGAGGCCACGAGGTAGGGGGCGCGCCCTACCCTACTAGGCGCGCCCCCACCCTCGTGGGCCCCCTGTTACTCCACCGACGTACTTCTTCCTCCTATATATACCCACGTACCCCCAAATGATCAGACACGGAGCCAAAAACCTAATTCCACCGCTGCAACTTTCTGTATCCACGAGATCCCATCTTGGGGCCTGTTTCGGAGCTCCGCCGGAGGGGGCATCGATCACGGAGGGCTTCTACATCCTCATCCAAGCCTCTCCGATGAAGTGTGAGTAGTTTACTTCAGACCTACGGGTCCATAGTTAGTAGCTAGATGGCTTCTTCTCTCTTTTTGGATCTCAATACAATGTTCTCCCCCTCTCTAGTGGAGATCTATTCGATGTAATCTTCTTTTTGCGGTGTGTTTGTTGAGACCGATGAATTGTGGGTTTATGATCAAGCGTATCTATGAATAATATTTGAATCTTCTCGGAATTCTTTTATGTATGATTGGTTATCTTTGCAAGTCTCTTTGAATTATCAGTTTGGTTTGGCCTACTAGATTGGTTGTTCCTGCCATGGGAGAAGTGCTTAGCTTTGGGTTCGATCTTGCGGTGTCCTTTCCTAGTGACAGAAGGGGCAGCAAGGCACATATTATATCGTTGCCATCGAGGATAACAAGATGGTTTTTTATCATATTGCATGAAACTATCCCTCTACATCATGTCATCTTGCTTAAGGCGTTACTCTGTTTTTAACTTAATACTCTAGATGCATGCTGGATAGCAGTCGATGAGTGGAGTAATAGTAGTAGATGCAGGCAGGAGCCGGTCTACTTGTCTCGGACGTGATGCCTATATACATGATCATACCTAGATATTCTCATAACTATGCTCAATTATAACAATTGCTCAATAGTAATTTGTTCACCCACCATAGAATTCTTATGCTCTTGAGAGAAGCCACTAGTGAAACCTATGCCCCCTGAGTCTTTTTCTCATCATATCAATCTCCATCACTTTATTATTGCTTTGCTTTTGCTTTGCTTTTACCTTTTACTTTGCATCTCTATACCAAAAATACCAAAAATATTATTTATCATCTCTATCAGATCTCACTTTCTCAAATGACCGTGAAGGGATTGACAACCCCTAAGCGCATTGGTTGCATTGAGCTATTGTTTTTGTGTAGGTACGAGGGACTTGTGCATGGCCTCCTACTGGATTGATACCTTGGTTCTCAAAAACTAAGGGAAATACTTACGCTACTTTGCTGCATCATCCTCTCCTTTTTGGGGAAATCCAACGCAGCTCTCAAGATGTAGCAAGCTTGCCCCATGAGTGAATGCAGGGGGCGAGCATCACTGGAGGCCGGAGGCGCGAGTGCTGAGGCATCGACGCTGCCCGAGGCTCCCGAGGTGCCACCCCCGGGAGCACGTGACTCTTGCCTGGGGGTGACAGCTGAGGGGGCGACGCAGTCCGCTGCTCCTAAGGTTGAAGCTTCCGAGGTCTTGGCTGGCCATCATGAGGTGGTGCCCGAGGGCTCTCCTCAGCCCAGCACTCCTGAGGCCGTCTCCTCGGGAGCCTCACCAACCGTGCCCCGCGCTGGATGCCTCGGCCTCTGCATCGGCATGCTCGCGCTGGAGGAGCCCGAGGTTGATAGCCACCTTCATGCGATGCCACTCCTCCACTAGCCAGAGGCCTTCGGTAGAGGCTTCAGTGGACCCCTACCGAGCTCGACGTGCGTCTGACATGGATGCTGTGGAGCGATGTTGTGATTGGGCAAGGCCAGAAACTTGTTTGGCGCGCTAGGTAGGAGTGCGCCGAAGCCTCTCTTCCATCGGCAGCCCCGCCAGCACTCTGTAGCGCCGATGTCCAATGACCCGAGGGCCGACGCCAATCGTTGGGCAGCCTAGCCAGCCCAAGCGGCGTCGTCCGCCCAAGAAGACCTCAACTCTGCACTCCAGGTGGCGCGCGCACCGCCAAGCGCCGAGGGGCGCGGGCGGTGTGGTCTGACGCCTTCCAACCTTACCCCACGGCGTGCGCGGGCCGCCGCAAGGGCCTCAAGCTACGCTGCGGCAACGGCGCCGCACTCCTGGCGGGAACAAGCAAACATGAGGGCCGCGCTCATAGTGGCGCGGGAGCTGCTGTGATGCCGACTTATGGAGAGCGGCTGAGATGCATTGCTGGAGCATGTTGCGGAGCTGTTGGACGCTGCAACCAGGGGTGCGCCGCCTTTCTTCTCCTTTCTTATGCCTCAGGTTGTGGCTGGATTGCACGGTGGGCCTCGTCGCGCCCGCGCGCCCCCAGGCGCACTAGGAGGTTTGGTCGGCACCGTCACAACCAGCAGCGCCGGACACCCAACCACACCTGTGCCTCCCCCAATGGGCGCAGGAGTAAGCATCGGCACCCACGGTCCCGGAAGGATGCCACCCAATTATCCTGGTCCGCCGAGCCAGGCGGCATGGAGCATGGGGCACCTCAACGAGGTTTCTGTGGTGACGGCTCCGGACGCCTATGTGCCCCGCATGATGGACCAGGAGTACACACCAGAAGACGACCCCGGTTCGTTCCTCGATCCGGGTTGGGAACAGGAGATGCTGGAAGCTGAGGCCTTCCAGGAGCCGCCCAGGAGCCTCGCAGACCACGCCGGGGACAACAGCTACAGGGTAACACTAATCTCTCAGGAGCAGGCTTACGCTAACCATGGGTCGCAAGTGAGTCAGGTCATAGCGGTGGACGATGGCCCTAGCATGGCAGCCCCCATTTCGCCAGGGGAAGCGCATTGGGGGCTGCGGGGGAGGAGCCAGGAGCAAGGCCCCTCCTTGCATCCCCTGGAGCAAGGCATCGCCTAGGTCCTCTGCCGGGGAGGCACTGGCGAGCTTTCCCCCTGGCTGAGGGCCCGTGGTCGCCGAGGGCGCTGCTAGCATCCCCCTTTCCCCTTTGTGTCGTCCTAATTTCCGGACGCCCAACGGTGGTCGAGGGCGGTGCGAGGCGGGGCCCTCGCCTGGCGATATGAAGTAAGGCTCATGCCTGTGAAGGTCTTCGCTCGTGACACTCTCACGTAATAATGAATGGGGTCGTACACGCCCCGGAGTCTCTGGAGTGCCGCCCTCGCGCCTCAGGGGCTCCCACCCACGTCCTAGTGGAAGCACCATGCTCCGGCTGGCCGTCGACACTGTCCCCCAATGACTATGCTCACGGCCTGTGAAAGCACTTAGCTACGCACTGGTGAGAAGAGTCGAAGACAAGAAGACAAGAAGACTATCTAGGTGCCGGATGATACATCTCCAACATATCTATAATTTTTTATTGTTCCATGCTATTATATTATCAACCTTGGATGTTTTATATGCATTTATATGCTATTTTATATGATTTTTGGGACTAACCTATTAACCTAGAGCCCAGTGCCAGTTTCTGTTTTTCCTTGTTTTTGAGTTTTACAGAAAAGGAATACCAAACGGAGTCCAATTGACATGAAACTTTACGGAATTTAGTTTTGGACCAGAACAAGGCCGGGAAGTAAAAGATTTGGGCCAGAATAGTCTCGGGCTGCCCATGAGGGTGGGGGTGCACCCACCCCCTAGGCACGCCTCCTGCCTCGTGGACAGCCCGAAGACCCCCCTGCCTTGTTCCCGACTCCAACACCTCTTATATAACCCAAAACTTCCAGAAAGAAACCTAGATCAGGAGTTCAGCCACCAGAAGCCTCCGTAGCCACCGAAAACCAATCTAGACCCGTTCCGGCACCCTGCCGGAGGGGGGGGTGAATCCCTCTCCAGTGGCCATCTTCATCATCCCGACGCTCTCCATGACGATGAGGGAGTAGTTCTCCCTCGGGGCTGAGGGTATGTACCAGTAGCTATGTGTTTGATCTCTCTCTCTCTCTCTCTCTCTCTCTCGTGTTCTTGAGTCGGCACGATCTTGATGTATCGCGAGCTTTGCTATTATATTTGGATCTAATGATGTTTCTCCCCCTCTACTCTCTTGTGATGAATTGAGTTTTCCCTTTGAAGTTATCTTATCGGATTGAGTCTTTAAGGATTTGAGAACACTAGATGTATGTCTTGCATGTGCTTATCTGTGGTGACAATGGGATATCACGTGATCCAATTGATGTATGCTTTGGTGATGAACTTGCGAGTTCCGTGACCTCGTGAACTTATGCATATGGGTTGGCACACGTTTTTGTCTTGACTCTCTGGTAGAAACTTTGGGGCACTCTTTGAAGTTCTTTGTGTTGGTTGAATAGATGAATCGAGATTGTGTGATGCATATCGTATAATCATACCCACGGATACTTGAGGTTACATTGGAGTATCTAGGTGACATTAGGGTTTTGGTTGATTTGCATCTTAAGGTGTTATTTTACTACGAACTCTAGGGCTGTTTGTGGCACTTATAGGAATAGCCCAACGGATGGATCGGAAAGAATAGCTTTGAGGTGGTTTCGTACCCTACAATACTCTCTTCGTTTGTTCTCCGCTATTAGTGACTTTGGAGTGACTCTTTGTTGCATGTTGAGGGATAGTTATATGATTCAGTTATGTTATTATTGTTGAGAGGACTTGCACTAGTGAAAATATGAATCCTAGGCCTTGTTTCCTAGCATTGCAATACCGTTTATGCTCACTTTTGCCACTTGCTACCTTGCTGTTTTTATATTTTTAGATTACAAAAACTTATATCTACCATCCATATTGCACTTGTATCACTATCTCTTCACCGAACTAGTGCACCTATACAATTTACCATTGTATTGGGTGTGTTGGGGACACAAGAGACTCTTTGCTATTTTGTTGCAGGGTTGTTTGAGAGAGACCATCTTCATCCTACGCCTCCCACGGATTGATAAACCTCAGGTCATCCACTTGAGGTAAATTTGCTACTGTCCTACAAACCTATGCACTTGGAGGCCCAATGACGTCTTCAAGAAGAAGGTTGTGTAGTAGAAATCAAGCTCTTTTCTGGCGCCGTTGCCGGGGAGGTTAGCGCTTGAAGGTATATCTTTAGATCTTGCAATCGAATCTTTTTGTTTCTTGTTTTATCACTAGTTCAGTCTATAATAGAAAGCTACAAAATATGGAATTAAGGTTGCCTTTATGCTTTATCTTTTTAATGTCTTTCTTGAAAAGAAGGATTCCGATAATTGTGCCAAAGTGTTAGAAGAAGAATGTATTAAAATGTTTGGCACTAAATCTTTGGATGATGAGCATGATTGCAATGTTGTTAGTATGAATTCTTTGAATACCCATGATGCTAATGATATGCAAAGCCACAAGCTTGGGGATGCTATGTTTGATGAAGATGATATTTTTTGTACCCCAAGTTTTGATGAGCAAATTTATTATGATGAAAGCATGCCTCCTATTTATGATGATTATATTGATGAATGTGGATTTGGAGAGGTCATGACTTTATTTAGTGATGAATCCACTATTTTGGAAGAGGTTCCAATTGATTATGAGAACAAAGTTGCTATCTATGATGATTATTATGATGACATGTATGCTATAAAGAATAATGACAACCATGAAACTTGTCATCATGATTTTAGTTTTCAATTGGATTATGACTCACATGATAGTTATTTTGTTGAGTTTGCTCCCACAATTATGAATGAGAAGAATTTTGCTTATGCGGTGAGTAGTAAATTTTCTATGCTTGTAGGTCATGAAAAGAATATTTATGTGATGGTTATATTGTTGAATTCATTCATGATGCTACTGAAAATTATTATGAGGGAGGAACATATGCTTGTAGGAATTGCAATAATATCAAGTTTCCTCTCTATGTGCTGAAAATCTTGAAGCTATGCTTGCTTTGCCTTCCTATGCTAGTTGATTATTGCACCCATAAGTTGTTTGCTCACAAAATTCCTATGCATAGGAAGTGGGTTAGACTTAAATGAACTAGTCATATTCTTCATTCTGCTCTCTTTATGTTTCAATTCTTATCTTTTATGTGAGCATCATTGAAATCATCATGCCTAGCTAGGGGCGTTAAACGTTAGCGCTTGTTGGGAGGCAACCCAATCTTTATTTTTGTTCTTTGATTTTTTGCTCCTGTTTAGTAATAAATAATTTATCTAGCCTCTGTTATGATTGAGTTTTTATGTTTTAATTAGTGTTTGTGCCAAGTAGAACCTTTGGGAAGACTTGGGTGAAGTCTTTGCGATCTTGCTGTAAAAAATAGAAACTTTAGCACTCACGAGTTTTGCTGCCGTTTTTTACTGGAGAGTGCGATTAGGTTGATTCTTTTTGCAGATGATTAATAGACAAATTCCTCACATTCACCAACTTATTTAAGAATTTTGGGATTACATAAGTATACGTTTCATACATATTACTACAGACTGTTCTATTTTTGACAGATTCTGTTTTTTATGTGTTGTTTGCTTATTTTGATGAATCTATGAGTAGTATCGGAGGGTATGAACCATATATAGGTTGGAATACAGTAGATATTACACCAGTATAAATTTAGAATGAGTTCACAACAGTACCTAAGTGGTGGTTTATTTTCTTATACTAACAGAGCTCATGAGATTTTTTGTTTAAGTTTTGTGTTGTGAAGTTTTCAAGTTTTGGGTAATGATTCGATGGACTATGGAATAAGGAGTGGCAAGAGCCTAAGCTTGGAGATGCCCAAGGAACCCCAAGGTAATATTCAAGGACAACCAAGAGCCTAAGCTTGGGGATGCCCCGGATGGCATCCCCTCTTTCGTCTTCGTTCATCGGTAACTTTACTTGGAGCTATATTTTTATTCACCACATGATATGTGTTTTGCTTGGAGCGTCATTTTTTTTTCTTTTCTTTTTTTTTCTGTTTGAATAAAATACCAAGATCTGAAATTATTAAATGTTAGAGAGCCTTCACATAGTTACATAATTATTCGACTACACATTGATCTTCACTTATATCTTTTGGAGTAGTTTGTCGTTTGCTCTAGTGCTTCACTTATATCCTTTTAGAGCACGGCGGTGGTTTTATTTTGAAGAAATAGATGAACTCTCATGCTTCACTTATATTATTTTGAGAGTCTTTTATAACAGCATGGTAATTTGCTTTGGTTATGAAATTAGTCCTACTATAATAGGCATCCAAGGTGGGTATAATAAAAATTTCATATAAAGTGCATTGAATACTATGAGAATTTTGATGCTTGATAATTGTTTTGAGATATGAAGATGGTAATATTAGAGTCGTGCTAGTTGAGTAACTGTGAATTTGAGAAATACTTGTGTTGAGGTTTGCAAGTCCCGTTGTGTGACAAATTTGAAGCATGAGGTGTTTCTTTCATTCTCTTCCTTATGAGTGGCGGTCGGGGACGAGCGATGGTCTTTTCCTACCAATCTATCCCCCTAGGAGCATGTGCGTAGTGCTTGGTTTTTGATGACTTGTAGATTTTTGCAATAAGTATGTGAGTTCTTTATGACTAATGTTGAGTCCATGGATTATATGCACTCTCATCCTTCCATCATTGCTAGCCTCTTTGGTAACGTGTATTGCCCTTTCTCACATCAAGAGTTGGTGCGAAATCCGCTGGAGCATCCAAACCCCGTGATATGATACGCCCGTCACACATAAACCTCCTTATATCTTCCTCAAAACAGCCACCATACCTACCTATTATGGCAATTCCATAGCCATTCCGAGATATATTGCCATGCAACTTTCCACCGTTTCATTTATTATGACACGCTTCATCATTGTCATATTGCCTTGCATGATCATGTAGTTGACATCGTATTTGTGGCAAAGCCACCATGCATAATTTATCATACATGTCACTCTTGATTCATTGCCCATCCCGGTACACCGCCGGAGGCACTCATATAGAGTCATACTTTGTTATAGTATCGAGTTGTAATCTTTGAGTTGTAAATAAATAGAAGTGTGATGATCATCAGTAATAGAGCATTGTCCCAAATAAAATAAAAATAAAGGCCAAAAAAAGAAGAAAAAAGAAAGGCCAAATAAAAAAATTAAAAAAGGGACAATGCTACTATCCTTTTTTTCCACACTTGTGCTTCAAAGTAGCACCATGATCTTTATGATAGAGAGTCTCTTGTTTTGTCACTTTCGTATACTAGTGGGAATTTTTCATTATAGAACTTGGCTTGTATATTCCAACAATGGGCTTCCTCTAATGCCCTATGTCTTCGTGAGCAAGCAAGTTGGATGCACACCCAGTTAGTTTCTTTTGTTGAGCTTTCATACATTTATAGCTCTAGTGCATCCGTTGCATGGCAATCCCTACTCCTTGCATCGACATCAATTGATGGGCATCTCCATAGCCCGATGATTAGCCGCCTCAATGTGAGACTTTCTCCTTTTTTGTCTTCTCCACACAACCTCCATCATCATATTCTATTCCACCCATAGTGCTATATCCATGGCTCACGCTCATGTATTACGTGAAAGTTGAAAAAAGTTTGATATTACTAAAGTATTAAACAATTGCTTGGCTTGTCATCGGGGTTGTGCATGATGAGAGCATTTTTGTGTGACAAAGATGAAGCATAGCCAAACTATATGATTTTGTAGGGATGAGCTTTCTTTGGCTATGTTATTTTGAGGAGACATAATTGCTTGGTTAGTATGCTTGAAGTATTATTAACTTTATGTCAATATTAAACTGTTGTCTCGAATCTTATGGATCTAAATATTCTTGCCATAATAAATAACATTACATTGATAAATATGTTAGGTAGCATTCCACATCAAAATTCCGTTTTTATCATTTACCTGCTCGAGGACGAGTAGGAATTAAGCTTGGGGATGCTTGATACGTCTCCAACGTATCTATAATTTTTGATTGTTCCATGCTATTATATTATCAACCTTGGATGTTTTATATGCATTTATATGCTATTTTATATGATTTTTGGGACTAACCTATTAACCTAGAGCCCAGTGCCAGTTTCTGTTTTTTCCTTGTTTTGAGTTTTACAAAAAAAGGAATACCAAACGGAGTCCAATTGACCTGAAACTTCACGGAACTTATTTTGGACCAGAAGAAGGACAAGAAGTAAAAGAATTGGGCCAGTAGAGTCTCGGGCTGCCCATGAGGGTAGGGGGCGGGCCCACCCCCTGGGCGCGCCCCCTACCTCGTGGACAGCCCGGAGACCCCCCCCTGCCTTGTTCCCGACTCCAACACCTCTTGTATAACCCAAAACTTCCAGAAAGAAACCTAGATCAGGAGTTCCGCCGCCAGAAGCCTCCGTAGCCACCGAAAACCAATCTAGACCTATTCCAGCACCCTGCCGGAGGGGGGGGGGAATCCCTCTCTGGTGGGCATCTTCATCATCCCGACGCTCTCCATGACGATGAGGAAGTAGTTCTCCCTCGGGGCTGAGGGTATGTACCAGTAGCTATGTGTTTGATCTCTCTCTCTCTCATGTTCTTGAGTCGGCACAATCTTGATGTATTGCGAGCTTTGCTATTATATTTGGATCTTATGATGTTTCTCCCCCTCTACTCTCTTGTGATGAATAGAGTTTTCCCTTTGAAGTTATCTTATAGGATTGAGTCTTTAAGGATTTGAGAACACTTGATGTATGTTTTGGTGATCAACTTGCGAGTTCCGTGACCTCGTGAACTTATGCTAGCACACGTTTTCGTCTTGACTCTTCGGTAGAAACTTTGGGGCACTCTTTGAAGTTCTTTGTGTTGTTTGAATAGATGAATCTGAGATTGTGTGATGCATATCGTATAATCATATCCACGGATACTTGAGGTGACATTGGAGTATCTAGGTGACATTAGGGTTTTGGTTGATTTGCGTCTTAAGGTGTTATTTTACTACGAACTCTAGGGCTGTTTGTGACACTTATAGGAATAGCCCAACTGATTGATCGGAAAGAATAACTTTGAGGTGGTTTCGTACCCTACAATACTCTCTTCGTTTGTTCTCCGATATTAGTGACTTTGGAGTGACTCTTTGTTGCATGTTGAGGGATAGTTATATGATCCAGTTATGTTATTATTGTTGAGAGGACTGGCACTAGTGAAAGTATGAACCCTAGGCCTTGTTTCCTAGCATTGCAATACCGTTTGTGCTCACTTTTACCATTTGCTACCTTTCTATTTTTATATTTTCAGATTACAAAAACTTATATCTACCATCCATATTGTACTTGTATCACTATCTCTTCGCCGAACTAGTGCACCTATACAATTTACCATTGTATTGGGTGTGTTGGGGACACAAGAGACCCTTTGCTATTTTGTTGCAGGGTTGTTTGAGAGAGACCATCTTCATCCTACGCCTCGCTCGTATTGATAAACCTTAGGTCATCCACTTGAGGGAAATTTGCTATTGTCCTACAAACCTCTGCACTTGGATGGCAAACAATGTCTACAAGAAGGTTCTGTAGTAGACATCACCAGACGCGGCCATTTGCTTTTGATATCTTTTCTGTAGCTCAGACTCGCAGCTTTTGATCTTGAATTTGAAGTTGCATTTCCATTGACAATCACGTGGGGGGGCGTCATTTCTTGTTCGCGTTGATTTTGTGAGTTTTTGGATTCGTGTTTTGTTTGAGATTTACGTGCTCTGTCTTCCTCCCTTTCCGGAAACCTCGCGAGCGGGGCCTGGCAGCGGCGCACGTGCACTGCGTGCATCTCACCATTTCTGGCGCTCGCTTCTCGCGAGGCCTCCTCGGGTGGACAGGCGGACCCTCAGGAAACCAAAACCTCGCAAACTCATGAGGGGCTCCTCTCGAAAGGAATGTACGTCCGCAACAGCAAAACCAGTTTGAAGCTCGGCCAAACCAAAGTAAGTGAAGACATCAAGTCTGCAAGGGGTTTGCGAGCACCCAAAAGTACGCTTTAAGCTTAGCCTAAGGAATGAAGTAGTAGTCTATTTACATGAGGGGCTTCCCCTCTCCAACATGCTCTTACATCGTGAGGGGTCGTACCCAAGCTTTCGCATGCAGGTTCAAAATAAAGGAGCGAGGGCTCAGGCGGACATATCGCTTGCCTCGCCCCCTGAATCGCTTCCAGACAGGCTTCTGGCGCCGTCGCTGTTCCTGTCTACATCGCCATTAGCCGCTTCGCCATCAGCCGCTCCGCCATCAGCCACGCCACCATCGGCCGCACCGCCATCGATTACGTCGCCCTTGTCCGCTGCGACCACCACCACATCATCATCAGAAGCAAAGGCGCTAACTAGAGCATCCACATTGTCGTCCACCCAGTGCATGAGGTGGCCTTGGATGACCATGGGCACTGGGGCAATGGGGGCCGCAAGAGACAAAGTCAGGGTTGGTGTTCAGGAGATGGCTGAAGACGCGGGAGAATGCACGCCCAAGAAGGCCTCGGCTCTTTTCGTCCTTTAGCTCATGAGCCCTCTCAACATGGCTGTCCAGGTGCGTCACGATATCAGCAAAGAAGCGAAGATGGCTGGCGTAATCCTCGGCGTGGGGATGAGGGGCGTGCTCATCGCAGATGGTACCAAGCGCCTAGTTGGCCTTTGTCCGGAGGTCCCGAAGCATGGGAGCATGATCGCGCAGCAGCGTCTGCCGGCGAAGTGCCTCCTCCCTGCTCTATTGCGCGAAGGACTCGGTGCTGACAACTCGGTGCTGAAGAGAGAGCAGCTCGGCACGGGCGGAATCCAGCTCGGCCTGCACCGAGACCAGGGTAGCTGCGGCGGCCTTCTCGTGCTGTTCCGCCTCAGCCAGCCCTAACATGAGGGCATCGGTCCTACCCACACCTTCGGCCTCCACGAGCTTCAACTTCAGGTTATACCGGCCGGCGAGATCTGCGCGAGCCTTGGCCACCCTGCGGTCGAGCTCCTCCTGGGCCCTGGCCTCGCGCGCGCCGACAGCATGCTCTGCTTGGGCGACTTGGCGCTCCCTCGTCTCCAACCGCTCGAGCTCAAGGCTGCGCTCCGTGGCCTCCAGCAACAGTGCTTCTTCGCGCCTCAAGATCTCCTCCTTGTCGGACGGGGTGCCCTTCATCGACGCCAGGGCAACTTTGCGCGCCTCCACCTGCTACTCCAGGGAGGCGTTCAAGGCTTGGAGCCCCCGCCTATGCTCCCCGACGGTCGCGCGGTGATTGTCCGCCTCCCTGGCGTCCTCCAACGCCCGGGCGTTGGCCTCTCCCGAGGTGGCCAGGGATGCCTCGGCCTCCGCACCGGCATGCTCGCGCTGGAGGCACCCGAGGTTGATAGCCACCTTCAGGCGATGCCACTCCTCCACCATCCGGAGGCCTTTGGCTTCAAGGCGAGCGTCGACCTCTGCGAGTTCTCCACCGAGTCGGCTCATCGCGCCCATCGCCTCCTAAAAGATCTCGTGGTGGACGACACTCTGCCCGTGCGCAAGCTTAAGCACGAAACCAGGTCCGCCCCCCGCAGCAGGGGTGGCCGATGGGATCCGAAGTGGCACGCCCCCCTCCAGCAGGGGGCTAGGGGCTGGCGCCTCCCGGATCGCCGTATGGGCTTCAGCAAGGGTCCAGATGGCTTGAGGCCCACTACTCGAAGAAGAAGCTAGGATCAAAGTCATTCAGCCACCATCCATAACCAGTTGAATAGCCCTTGGCACACTTGCCGCGCTCCAAGCGAGGCTATGAAGGAGAGACGGCGAAGGCGCGGGCTCAAGGCGCCAAGCTAACTTGTTTGCCTCTCCAGTACCTGGACCCGCCCCCGAGTAGGTCTTGAATCGTCTGCCTCGCGAGGCTTGGCCCCTCGTGAGGGTCTTGAGTGTTTGCTGGTGAAGATGGGCCATACAGGGCCGCTAGTGGAGCCACGCTGTGGGCCGCAAGCAGGCAAGTCTGGGGACCCCCGTTCCCAGGACACCGACAGCAGCCCCCGGGCCTATGGCACGCTCGGGCTTGGCTTCGAGGCGAAGCCAAGGGGAAAGTGCGGACTGTCGCAGGGCCCAACAGCCCGCGGCCTCATTTGACGCGTGGCGGTTGATTAGACGTGGGCGTCTCCGCTTCCCCACGTAGCCTTGATATCTACCTGGCTAGGCGGCCACCGGGCTCACGCAGTTATCCCCCCATTGTTGGTGACGCGCCCCTCCAACTCTCCTTCCTTTCCGAAACAATAACCTCATCTTCCAATATGTCCCGAGCTCGGCCTTCCTCGCTGCCATGGTGCCCCGGCGAACGGATAAGGAAAAGAAGAAGCCTCAGTCTTCAGCCGGGCCGCCCCCGGCCGTTGAACCCGCCGTTGGCCGGTCACTGGTGCTCAACCAGGATGCCATGGACAAGGTCCTCCCTGCACTTGCTGCTGACTTCAATGAATGGGGGAGGACGGTGGCCTGGCCCGCATCGCGCGCCTCCATCGACAAGACAGCCATCGAGGTTCCATTCCTCATTGACGCCCTATGGGATGGCCTGGTTCCTCCTTTCTCTGCCTTCTTCAACGCTATGCTCTCCCACTATAAGATCCATATGTTGCACCTGGATCCCCAATCAGTCTCCCTTCTTGCTGTCTTCGCTTTCGTCTGCGAGGCCATGGTGGGCATTCCCCCTTCCGTGGCCCTACTGCGCCATTTCTTCTCGCTGCACCTGACTAGCCCTCGGCAGTGCTCGGGATGCTTGAGTTTCCAGGCCGTGGCTGCGACGGCTGGCTTGGGGATCGATTTTGAGCTGCCATCATCCTCAAGCGAGTTTCGGGAACGATGGGTGTATGTGGACGTCAGTGTGCTCAGCCCCTTACTCTCGCCCCCTCGGCGCCCGCCGTTCCCAGCTCCGGCTGGGGCCACTAGAAGCTTGCTGACCCCCGCCTTGACTTCGTCTAGCTCCGGTTGAAGAGGCTGAAAGATCTTGGCATGAACGCGCCTATGGTGATGAAGGAGTTCCTCCGATGCCACGTTGCCCCACTCCAGTGCCATTCCCGGCCGCTGTGGGCCCTGTCCGGTGGCCAGGATCGCATGAGGCTTTAGGAGTCGGGGCTTCCGCTCGAGGTGCAAAGAACAGTGCTCGAGGTCTTGACGGGCAACCCCTCGCCAGCTGACATGCCGCAGGAGGGCTGTCTCTTGTACTTGATAGAGGCAAAGGTGTCTCGTCTTTTGATGAGATGGTGGCTATTGTTCTAGAGGAAGTCGACTTTGATGATCCGACTATGAATGTGCAAGGACGTCGCGCCTTAGCAATCGGTAAACCAACTCCGAGAGGTTATTGACCACGCCGGAGCACGATCAACCTGACCACGAAGGTCTATTTCCTACATGCAAACGAAGAACAAGCAAGAAACTAAGATTGTAATCTGGTTATTGCGAATATAAGAGGAAAGCTTTATTGATCAAGGTGGGGTTCAGTGACGCCTTTGTCTAGTTGTTGAACATAAACGAAGTACGTGAATTTCAGCTATGGGAACTTTAATCTAAACAAAACCCAAAGTCTAAATGACGCCCTAAGGGTTGTATATATGGAGGAAGAGGGGGGGGGGGATTTCCTGGCCCTTGGAGGAGCGGTCCGAAACCAACCTAACTCTTATTTCCCCACATATATGGACTCTAAAAACAGAGTATACTTAAGTATTTCCAAAATACATGGGCCTGGCCCAATAATAAGGTGACGCATCACCTAGAATAGCCTCTGGACGAAATTTATGAAGTGTCATCTTGTATATTTCGTCCAAGGCTTCGTGCACTCCTTATGGTGGCTTCAAATTCCTGAAATCATCACTTGTAACTCCGTTCTTGATCCCCTTGCGCATGCCATCATCTCCATGCTTGGTCTTGCTCCAGTGTTCATCCCTCTTATCCACGCCAAGCCCTTCATTTGTATGCAAAACAAATGTATCCAATTTAGGCAGCATCATATTCTCATGAACATTAGAATCATTAACAAGAAACGAAAGTACCTGATAATTTAATTGGCATGCGCGAGCTCTAGTAATTGGTCCAGTATGTATAGCAGCAGGGGCTGTGGGTGTAACAATGGTATTGATGTCCTCATCAGTACTGCTGCTCAAACAGGATGGAGTTCGCGGGGTAGATGCCCCCTTTCGATGAATGGGGGCTGCGCCTAGTTGGCCTTGAAGGGCCCCGCGAGAACCCTGTCTCCATGGCTCCTCTCCCTGCCGCCAGTGCTGAGCTTGCCCCAAGAGTGGATGCAGGGGGGCGAGCACCGCTGGAGGCCGGAGGCGCGGGTGCTGAGGCGTCGACGCCGCTCGAGTCTCCCGAGGTGCCACCCCCGGGAGCCCGTGACTCTTGCCTAGGGATAACAGCTGAGGGGGCGACACAATCCACTGCTCCTGAGGTTGAAGCTTCCGAGGTCTTGGCAGGCCATCACGAGGCGGTGCCCGAGGGCTCTCCTCAGCCCAGCACTCCCAAGGCCGTCTCTTTGGGAGCCTCACCAACCGTGCCCCAGGCTAGTTGCCACGTCCAACGCTTCGGCCGGCTCCGTCTGGACTTCAATGCGCTCCGCAAGAGGAGAGGGTCCCCAAGCTGCAGCAGTGATGCCTGCCAGCCGCTGAAGCAAAGGAAGTATATCGTCATAGACGAGTGAGTACCTTATCTTTGTAATTTCTTGAGCGCTACTTCTCCTCCTGACTGTGGCTCCTTAGGGTCCCTTCTGCTAAGGCGGCGAAGTCTCCTAGGAAGCAACCTTCTCCTGCCTCGAATTCCCTGCTGGCCTTGAGCGCCCCAAGCCAGCATGCTGCACCCGGCGTGAGGTTGACTGGAGAGGCAAACAAGTTAGCTTGGCGCCCTGAGCTCACGCCTTCGCCATCTCTCCTTCGTGGCCTCGCTTGGAGCGTGTCAAGTGTGCCAAGGGCTCCTCCTCTGGTTATGGACGGTGGCTGATGACTTCGATCCTGGCTTCTTTTCGAGCAGTGGGCCTCAAGCCATCCGGACCCCTGCTGAAGCCCGGACGGTGACCTGGTAGGCGCCAGCCCCCAGCCCCCTGCTGCGGGGGATAGACCTGGTTGTGCGCTAAAGCTTGCGCACGGGCGGAGTGTCATCTGCCACGAGATCTTTTTAGGAGATGATGGGAGCGATGAGCCGACTCAACGGAGAACTCGTGGATGTCAACACTCGCCTTGAAGCCGAAGGCCTCTGGCTGGTGGAGGAGTTGCATCACCTGAAGGTGGCTATCAACCTCGGGCCCTACTACCTCTTGAGCACCGTGTTGGTTTTCCCTCGAAGAGGAAAGGGTGATGCAGCAAAGTAGTGTAAGTATTTCCCTCAGTTTTTGAGAACCAAGGTATCAATCCAGTAGGAGGCCACACGCAAGTCCCTCGTACCTACACAAACAAATAAGAACCTCGCAACCAAGGTGATAAAGGGGTTGTCAATCCCTTCCCTTCACGGTCACTTACGAGAGTGAGATCTGATAGAGATGATAAGATAATGTTTTTGGTATTTTTATGATAAAGATTAAAAGTAAAGACTGCAAAATAAAAGATAATAGGAATAGCTTGTTGACGGAAGATTAATATGATGGAGAATAGACCCGGGGGCCATAGGTTTCACTAGTGGCTTCTCTCAAGATATCATAAGTATTACGGTGGGTGAACAAATTACTGTCGAGCAATTGATAGAAAAGTGAATAATTATGAGAATATCTAGGCATGATCATGTATATAGGCATCACGTCCGTGACAGGTAGACCGACTCCTGCCTGCATCTACTACTATTACTCCACACATCGACCGCTATCTAGCATGCATCTAGAGTATTAAGTTTATAAGAACAGAGTAACGCATTAGGTAAGATGACATGATGTTGAGGGATAAACTCAAGCAATATGATATAAAACCCATCTTTTTATCCTTGATGGCAACAATACAATATGTGTTGTTTCCATTTCTGTCACTGGGATCGAGCACCGCAAGATTGAATCCAAAGCTAAGCACTTCTCCCATTGCAAGAAAGATCAATCTAGTAGGCCAAACCAAACTGATAATTCGAAGAGACTTGCAAAGATAACCAATCATGCATAAAAGATTTCAGAGAAGAATCAAATATTGTTCATAGATAGACTTGATCATAAACCCACAATTCATCGGATCTCGACAAACACACCGTAAAAAGAGTTACATCGAATATATCTCCAAGAAGATCAAGGAGAACTTTGTATTGAGATTCAAAGAGAGAGAACAAGCCATCTAGCTAATAACTATGGACCCGAATGTCTGAAGTAAACTACTCACACATCATCGGAGGGGCCATGGAGTTGATGTAGAGGCCCTCTGTGATCGATTCCCCCACCGGCGTAGCTCCAGAAAAGGCCCTAAGATGGTATCTCTTAGGTACAGAAGGTTGCGGCGGTGGAAACAGGGTTTCGTGGTGCTCCTGAATGTTTTCAGGGTATATGAGTATATATAGGAGGAAGAAGTAGGTCGGTTGAGCCACGAGGGGGTAGGGTGCGCCCAGGGGGCAGGCGCGCCCCCTTGCCTCGTGGAATCCTCGTCCGTTTCTTGACGTCCACTCCAAGTCCTCTGGATCACGTTTGTTCCAAAAATCACGTTCCCGAAGGTTTCATTCCGTTCGGATTCCGTTTGATATTCCTTTTCTTCGAAACACTGAAATAGGCAAAAAAAAACAACAATTTGCACTGGGCCTTGGTTTAATAGGTTAGTCCCAAAAATAATATAAAAGTGTAAAATAAAGCCCATTAACATCCAAAATAGATAATATAATATCATGGAACAATCAAAAATTATAGTTACATTGGAGACGTATCAAGCATCCCCAAGCTTAATTCCTGCTCGTCCTCAAGTAGGTAAATGATAAAAACAGAATTTTTGATGTGGAATGCTACCTAGCATAATTCTCAATCTAATTCTCTTTATTGTGGCATGAATATTCAGATCCGAAAGATTCAAGACAATAGTTTAATATTGACATAAAAATAATAATAATTCAAGCATACTAACTAAGTGTCAGGACCCCGATTCCAAGTCACATCGATCTAGCCGGTAACACCTCATATCACTTTGCGGCCTCACGCACGGTATTCCCACGGGTGTCGCCTTACCATGGCCCGGGACCATTTGCGCCTTTTGGCTCACGTATATGATAGTGTCGCTCGCATCCATATGATAGAGAACCCGGGCCGACATGACTAGTCGTGAACCCAAAGTGGCACTAACTTACGGGGACAGGCATACATGAATCAACATCGAGCATGTCGGTTAGCAGCGTGTGAATCCGGGCTGTAGCACTGGGCTAACAGGACTCCGGTGAACCGGGCTGTAGCAGGCTAGGCAGGACTCCGGATGTCACCGCGTGACATTTCCCCGAAGGGACAGACACAGGAACGAAGTGAATCACATGTCGGCCAGTCAAGTGTTCCGGAGCAGTAGTGCTGGGCTAGCAGGACTCCGGTGAACCGGGCTGTAGCGGACTACTATGGCTCATGGAAGCACAAGACTACATTTCCCCATAAGAGAGGCTACCGAGGATAAAAAACTAGGTTGTCGGATCCCACACATACCAAGCATTTCAATCATACACACAATATGCTCAATATGTGCAATACAACATGGCATCACAACAAGACTCTACGACTCAGAGTATTTGTTCATTAGGCTCCGAGGAGCGAGATATTACAAACATGGGTCTCATGACCCAACAATCATAGCATACAATCAGAGCACATGCGGAAGCTTAACATGTCTGAGTACAGACATCTATAATTGAAAAAGGCTGAGAAGCCTGACTATCTACCAGATCCTGCCGAGGCACAAGATCGTAGCTGAGGTATCAAGCTAAACGTTGAAGTCCACACGGAACTACTAGCGAGACGGACGTCTCTGCAAAACATAAAATAAGCAAACGTGAGTACAAAGGTACTCAGCAAGACTTACATCAGAACTAGCTACATATGCATCGGTATCATCAAGGGGGGGTGGTGGAGTTTGACTGCAGCAAGCCAGCTTTGACTCAATGGTTAACATGAACTACGACTATAAGCAACTCTTTTGAGGTGGCGCACACGATTCCACATATTCACCATTCAATACACCACTATGGATCCGCTCTCGTCTCCCTACGAGAAGGCCATCCATAGCACTCACACTTATCTTCCGAGTTTTAAAGTATCCACTTTCACTTGTCTATGAACTGTTATAGGCAACCCAGAAGTCCTTTACCGCGGACACGGCTATTCGAATAGATGATGTTAACCCTGCAGGGGTGTACTTCTTCACACACGCTCTCACCACTTACCGCTGTTTACACGACATTTACTCAGCAACCATCAAGCGGAAGCCCAACGAGGGTGTCGGCCATGGCCTACCTAAACACTCAAGTCTCTAGTCCAGGTTTATCGCCTATCCAGGTTCCATCCGCAGGGAGTTCGGCCGAGGTTTCCACATACGGCCCCGAACGATGTCAACAGGGTTCCCGAGACACCAAACGGCCGCCCGGTACACCGTGCCATGGTGTATCTACCGCATCATAGCCCACCCCTAGGGTCAGCGCTACGCACGGCCGCCAACACATATCCTATAAACACTAGAAACTAGTTGCAACTCCTGGACAGAGGACAAGGGTGATCAAGAAGCCGAGAGGGTCCATTGGTTTCGGACCCAATGCGTGGTAGTAGCTGTTTCATGGATCACAAACACAGAACTCAGTTCCTAAGGACAGCTTCAATGAGACAACCCACCATGCACTCCTACATGGCCTCTCACCACTACCTTTACCAAATTGTGTTCACACACTTAGCTCTGAACAGTAGGACATGTTCACACACCTCCGATTCATCCCCGATGAATCATACCTGACTCAACTCTAAGCAGTAGCAGGCATGACAAACAAGCATGAATGAGTAGGCACATCAGGGCTCAAACAACTCCTACTCATGCTAGTGGGTTTCATCTATTTACTGTGGCAAGGACAGGTCATGCAGAGGATAAGGGGTTAAACTACCGCAGCAAGTAACAGTGGAATCGTGTTGTCCTAATGTAGTAAAAGAGAGCAGGAGCGGGAGAGTAGGATTGTATCGGAATGAACAAGGGGTTTTTGCTTGCCTGGCACTTCTGAAGATATTATAGCTCTTCATCGGTGTCATCGATCACATCGTCGGAGCATCGTCTACTGAAGGGGGACAAACACCGACAAAAGAGAAGAACACAATCAATGCATATGCGACAATATGATGCATGATCATGACATGGCAATATGTCGTGGTTTGAGCTAATGCATCTAGTTATGATTTAAATGAAGTTGGTTTGAATACAAGATTCAAATTCCAACTCCATATATGATTATTTAAATGCCCTTTATTTGTTTTGTCCAAAACAGAGGACAAACATTGTTCAAACATGGATGAAAATGGTACAGATGGATTCCTTCAATTTTTTTGATAATTTTTCATATATAATTTATTTCATTTGGAGTTACGGTTGAATTTCTATGATTTTTAGAAGTTTAGGCAATTTTCTGGAATTTTCTTAATTATTTTTAATCTAGAAATGACTTATTGCGTCAGCACTGCATCATGCCTGTGTCAGCAAGTCAATTGCAGCGGTCTGGGTCAAACCTGACCAGTGGGGTCCGCTGGTCAGTGACACAATGCTGGCATGAGTCACTGACGTGTGGGGTCGGTCAACGTTGACTTGACCAAAGTCAAAGCTGACACGTGGGGTCCACAAGATTAGCACTAATCTAAACAGAAATTAAACTAATTAATTTTGGCACCGGGGCCCACACGGCAGTGGCACAAGGGTGTTAGTTAAGGCGTCATTAGAGGCTAATGACATCGCCACGTCGGCTTCGCCGGAGTTAGGCCGCCGGCGATGGCCAGGCGTGGCGGAGGTGCTCGGAGTCGAGCTGTGGAGCTTCGTTCGAAGCTTGGCTGGGCTCTCTGGAAAGCTGGCGCGACGGTGCGTCAAGTGGTGGTGGTTGTCGGGCCTGGGACAGCCGAAATCGACACCGGCGATGAGCCTGGCGGCTGCCGGGGTTCGGGCAAGCCGAACTCGTCGTTGCGGTGGCTCTGGAAGAACGGGGCTAGCTCCTACGTGATCTACACGATGCAGTGAGTAGGTTGGACGCGTCGGGCGGACCATTTGGTCGCCGGAGTCGTGTCGGCGGCGAGCGCAGGCAGCGGCGTGTTCGGGCGTAAGCGGTCCGGTGGCTACGGAGGCCTACGGGGAAGAAGAGAGGGATGGGCAGGGTCGGAGGCTCACGGTGAGTCGGACGGGGAGGTCAGCGAGCTCGGAGACGGTCCGAGTAGTCGGGGCGGCAAGGAGGATCTCCGGCGACCGGCGAGGAAGAAGATGATGTTGGCGGCATCACAGGGCTTCCGGCGCCCTCCGCCTTGGTGAGGAGGAAGAGGGGAACGAGGCGGGGCTTCTTGGCGCATCGGCGAGGCGTGGGGTGGCCGGTGGCCGTGGTAGAGCATGGCGGCGCCCTCTGATGCGCTCGGGAAGAGAGGGAGAGGGAGCCAGAGGAGGGGAAAGAGGTCTAGGGAGAGAGGGGAGAGGACGAGGGGGTCGGGGGGTGTGCGTGGCGGCGACCAGGCAGTCGAGGGGGGGGGGGCACACAGGCAGGGAGGAGCCAGCGCGGCTCGCCTGCGCATCGGGCACGCAGCTGCTTCTCCTGGCAGGTGGAAGAAGACAGCGCTGCCCCTGGTGGGCCGGGCTGGCTTTGGCCAGTAGGCCACTACAGTGGTGGGCTGCTCGGTAAGGTTCCTCTCTTTTATTTCTGTTACCTTTTCTAATTTTATCTCTATTTTGTTTTGTTTTTATTAATACATTTTGCCACTGATTCAAAATTCAAACTGAATTCAAAACAGTGCCAAAACACTCTGAGATATTTTATGTTACCTCTCTGGACTATTCCAAAAGTACAGGAAACATTTCAAAGCATTTGAAAATATATTCATTATATATTATGAATATATCCCCAAATTCAAATAGATTATTGATTTAAATTCTGAGACCAAATAATTCCTTTAAAATGTTCCAGAATTTTGGTTTGATATATAACTCTTGCCAAAATTCACAAAACTATTTTTAGGGCATTTTGGATTCACAGAATGCTATTTAAAGGGTGCTTGCCCTTCTTTTAATCAGATCTCTGAGGTTTCAACAATCCTCAATTCAAGTTTCAGAAATTTAAACATGATGCAAGCAAGATGCAACACTAGGCAACACCAGAAGCTAGGGATGTGACAGCTCACCCCTACTAAACAAGAATCTCGTCCCGAGATTCAAGTCGTGAGGTAAGAAGGAAGGGGGGGTCACAAAACTATCGCAGTCTTCTCGATCCAACTGCCCCTCCCGAAGATGTTGATTCATTGCGTCATCTTGATCTTGACGTCTTTGCTTTCAGGATCTTCATCCAGCATGATGACGGCAGAAAGAAATTCTACAGGAATCGATCTCCTCAGATATCGATCACTCAAGATCAACTCATGGAGTGAGATATAAAACATCTCTTCAGCTGAGACACGAAGCAGACATCAGGGGTGATGGAAAGAATCGGATGATAAAGGTTCAAATTTGGTAGGCAACAATTCCACGCTTAAGTAGGATGGTGCATGGTTTAAAAATAGCGAGGAGATAATTGCCATGATACCATAACGAGACATCTTAAGGAAGGTGACTCGCAGAAATATTCCCTTAAGTGGCAAAAAGAATTACTTTTGATTCAGAGATCATTGAAATTCTTCATACCAGCTTAAGGCAATTTACAATTGATCGTTTGAGGGAGTTCAGAGAAATGACATACTTGGACTATAAAGGATGATGTGGACTACCTTGTTCAAAACAACGCAATGGATGATTTTGCTTATCATCGGAAATGGATGGGACCCATGGTAAGTCCACTCTTGAAGATGATCCTGAACAACAACTACTGAGGTGCAAGCTGGGAACAAAATGCAAATGTTGGGAATGATTCTGGTAACTGGGGAAGAACTCAATAGTCGAGAGTGAGTCCACTGTTTGAAAAGGTTATAACATAACCGAGGAAACTGGAAGCAAATCCCAGTTAACGCCAACGGTAAAACCTGGTGCTTGCTCGTGCCCTCAAGAACTTGAGCATCTCCATATTCATCAAGGTTTTACCAATATCCGTGTCAAGGATCCTGGCAACACAACATACCACCATGATGAATGGTGATGGATGATGCAGATGCAAAGGAAGATAACACTTTCTCAGATTTCACCTTAGCGAGGCCAAGGGAAGAAAATCTAGATGATTGACCGAGAGACATATAGCACTCCGCTTCTAATGTTCTCCTTGATGTGCTAGTGTATCCCATTCATAGATATGGTTTGATATATAGAACATAAAGTAAAAGATCGGACTTCGGGAGCACAAGAATCCGTAAGGATTAACTACGGAGGTAAATCCTACAAAATCCTCATGGGAAGGTGGCCAACTTTCTTCAATCGAGATACTATAATAATAGGTCTTCTGGCTGGATGTGTTGGCCACGACATCCACTTTACCGGTTATCGAGAGACCAATATTATAGTTCTTGGAAAATGCTCCAACCATCATATCTGCCTGAGATTCAGATCTGGTTGGTGTCAGGATATTCCAGACTCATCGAGTCTAGAAAGGAAAATGAAGGTTTGCAACACAAATCGACGAGACGACGTTGCGAGATTCTCGGGGGAATGAACTACAGTAGTAAGCTCCAAAACATGAGCCGGTTCTGCTACAAGCATGTGAACACACTGTCCTAGACAAGCATGGTCACCTGGTAGTCTTAAAATGAAACACTACCGAGTTCAGGGGGAACCATCAACAAGGATATCGAAGTCCTTGCGTAGGTCTAACTCTTAAGAAGAAACTTCTTCTCCTTGAACAAATCAATAAGTGGCTTGGTGTGCTAGGGATACAAATAGAATGTAGATGATCAGTCTATCAGACCATAGAATACTTCGCACATGCATGACTGACTTGGGATGATTCCAGAGGAAGCAAAAACAAACTTTCTCGAATTCACGGCGGCAACTTACATCAGATGCACATGAATTAGAGGAAGTCACATCTTTCAACCGGACATATGCTTCATGATCGGAACTTGAGGGCAATGCTTATAAAGTTTCCAACACTAGTGTAATGTTCAACGTGAATCATGGGGGAGACAAAATGCTGCTGATGGACTCAACAGCAACTCATCGGAATCTCCATATCACTTGACTTCCACCATCATGTGAACACGATGATAGCATTGGTCAGACCAAAAGATGTAATGGTGTATGCTCGAGGGATCAACCAAGAGTAAGACAACATTACGAACATCATTGGTTCTGATTTGATTTGATGATAGCCCACACTCAAATCAAGGGATTGATAAGGCAATAGCGCCAACAATTGATCATGTGGATCAATCGATGAAGATATTATCTTTCTTCAACACAGATACAAGATATCCCTTAGGGATGAGCGTGGTAGGACAAGCTTTTATCTCCCAACTCTCCAAGTTGTTGATAAGCTTAGCCAACTAGCTCAGGGGTATCCAACACAGATTCCTGGAGAAGAGGGTGGCTACAAGAAACTAACTTGATCACGAACTCAACATAGCGATTAGGTGACAGCCGGGTGATACCTCCGAGAAGATAATCGAAACATCACGAACCACCGATATGTTACTAAGCTCGAGAACAATCTTGCTTTTTAGGGCAAGACAATGTGATCAAGAGAGTGATGGATTGACACACTCCTAACACATTGGTCGAAGAGTGCACCAGAAACAATGATTAGGTAGCACAATCTACCTTAGAACGATGATTCAATAACCAACATGCTAAGAATGAAGTTATTGTCCTTTAACTACCAAGCAACGGGGTTGCTAGGAGTATTGATTTCACACATCACGATTCACTTGTCGACATTCCGGTTGCAACAACCGGAAACTGAGAAATGAATAATGATGGAGAGAGTATCACTACGTCAAGAATTCATGAGAGATGCTGCAATTCCTATGACAATCCTGACATAAAGGGGGTAATACTCCGAGGTAGAACAGAACAAAAGCTGGATTGGCATTTTGATCTGCGGAATACAACTACTTTGACTAGTCCAAGAAATGGATGAGGTGCTGGAGTTTGTTTCTCCTAGTCATTCCAGATTAGAATGGCTCGATGGACCACAAGAATAATAGGCATCGATAACACGAATGCACGACATAAACTTGGCTATCAACTGATAGACAAGGATCGGAATACAACTACAGAGGGACAACTCAAAGGAACATATAATTTTCTGAGTTGTGGATGCATAGATTAGTATGTCGAGCAAAGCTCAACATTTCTTCCGGACAACCCATGCAGAATGGTAGGACTGGCAGAATCACAATATAGAATGGGGAACTCATCAAGAGCACTCTTGTTGTGATCTTTTGATCCAACAAACTTCTGCCATAAGTGGTTCATAGTATTTGGAAGAAGGAAATACCACGGACCTCGAGGACTAATGAAGAGGTTACTAACATCCTAAAGGTACGAGCAACACTATCAACAAGATGTAAGTAGAATGAATCTTGGGTTTAAGGACCCAGAAATAAAATACCTACTAACTAAATGGCATCACGGGATGCTTTCGAGAATGGTGGCCAGAATCATCACACTTGGAACACAAAGCATTACTAGATTACTGGGTGGTTCTCTAGGACAACTAGGGTCATAATAATAGTTCCAACATATATATCGAGGCAATGGAATACCTCAACACACTGGTTAGTGTGATTAATCTGGCCCAAAAGACATCGAACACAGGAGAAAGGGATTTGCAAATGCATTAGATTGTTTAGGAACCTGGGATGACTCGGACAGCATACCGGCTGTAAATGCTCAAAAAGATTTGAGACATCCTGCAAAATGGTGGCATAACCACTCAATACACAATATCAAGGTTCTGAGGCCAGCTATGAACATATGGAAGTAGTAGGAGCTGAACTGAGGCTTAAACCCAACAATCCTAGGCAACTACGGTTTAGTAACACGTCATCCTGAGAGATAGAAGAGAAGCCTAGTTCTTAACCCCGTAGAAAAGATAAGATGACGTAGATCAGAAGGTCGTGAGGATAAGGAGTAAAAAGAGCCTTATGTTCCCTTCCACAATCAATTCCCTTACATAACAAAAGCATTTCTAGACACAACTTCGACCATTTTGGCATGGTAATCCTACAGGCAGTCAGGCTCTGATACCAAAGCTGTCAGGACCCCGATTCCAAGTCACATCGATCTAGCCGGTAACACCTCATATCACTTTGCGGCCTCACGCATGGTATTCCCACGGGTGTCGCCTTACCATGGCCCGGGACCGTTTGCGCCTTTTGGCTCACGTATATGATAGTATTGCTAGCATCCATATGACAGAGAACCCGGGCCGACATGACTAGTCGTGAACCCAACGTGGCACTAACTTACGGGGACAGGCATACATGAATCAACATCGAGCATGTCGGTCAGCAACGTGTGAATCCGGGCTGTAGCACTGGGCTAACAGGACTCCGGTGAACCGGGCTGTAGCAGGCTAGGCAGGACTCCGGATGTCACCGCATGACATTTCCCCGAAGGGACAGACACAGGAACGAAGTGAATCACATGCCGGCCAGTCAAGTGTTCCGGAGCAGTAGGGTTGGGCTAGCAGGACTCCGGTGAACCGGGCTGTAGCGGAATACTATGGCTCATGTAAGCACAAGACTACATTTCCCCATAAGAGAGGCTACCAAGGATAAACAACTAGGTTGTCGGATCCCACACATACCAAGCATTTCAGTCATACACATAATATGCTCAATATGTGCAATACAACATGGCATCACAACAAGACTCTACGACTCAGAGTATTTGTTCATTAGGCTCCGAGGAGCGAGATATTACAAACATGGGTCTCATGACCCAACAATCATAGCATACAATTAGAGCACATGCGGAAGCTTAACATGTCTGAGTACAGACATCTATAATTGAAAAAGGCTGAGAAGCCTGACTATCTACCAGATCCTGCCGAGGCACAAGATCGTAGCTGAGGTATCAAGCTAAACGTCGAAGTCCACACGGAACTACTAGCGAGACTGACGTCTTTGCAAAACATAAAATAAGCAAACATGAGTACAAAGGTACTCAGCAAGACTTACATCAGAACTAGCTACAAATGCATCGGTATCATCAAGGGGGGATGGTGGAGTTTGACTGCAGCAAGCCAGCTTTGACTCAGTGGCTAACCTGAACTACGACTGCAAGCAACTCTTTTGAGGTGGCGCACACGAGTCCACATATTCACCATTCAATACACCACTATGGACCCGCTCCCGTCTCCCTACGAGAAGGCCATCCATAGCACTCACACTTATCTTGCGAGTTTTAAAGTATCCACTTTCACTTGTCTTTGAACTGTTATAGGCAACCCAGAAGTCCTTTACCGCGGACACGGCTATTCGCATAGATGATGTTAACCCTGCAGGGGTGTACTTCTTCACACACGCTCTCACCACTTACCGCCGTTTACACGACATGTACTCGGCAACCTTCAAGCGGAAGCCCAACGAGGGTTCGGCCATGGCCTACCTAAACACTCAAGTCTCTAGTCCAGGTTTATTGCCTATCCAGGTTCCATCCGCAGGGAGTCCAGCCGAGGTTTCCACATACGGCCCCGAACGATGTGAACACGGTTCCCGAGACACCAAACGGGCGCCCGGTACACCGTGCCATGGTGTATCTACCGCATCATAGCCCACCCCTAGGGTCAGCGCTACGCACGGCCGCCAACACATATCCTATAAACACCAAAACTAGTTGCAACTCCTGGACAGAGGACAAGGGTGATCAAGAAGCCGAGAGGGTCCATTGGTTTCGGGCCCAATGCGTGGTAGTAACTATTTCATGGATCACAAACACAGAACTCAGTTCCTAAGGACGGCTTCAATGAGACAACCCACCATGTACTCCTACATGGCCTCTCACCGCTACCTTTACCAAATTGTGTTCACACACTTAGCTCTCAACAGTAGGACATGTTTACACACCTCCGATTCATCCCTGATGAATCAGACCTGACTCAACTCTAAGCACTAGTAGGCATGACAAACAAGCATGAATGAGTAGGCACATCAGAGCTCAAACAACTCCTACTCATGCTAGTGGGTTTAATCTATTTACTATGGCAATGACAGGTCATGCAGAGGATAAGGGGTTCAACTACCGCAGCAGGTAACAGAGGAATCGTGTTGTCCTAATGCAGTAAAAGAGAGCAGGAGCGGGAGAGTGGGATTGTATCGGAATGAACAAGGGGGTTTTGCTTGCCTAGCACTTCTGAAGATATTATAGCTCTTCATCGGTGTGATCGATTACATCGTCGGAACATCGTCTAGTGAAGGGGGACAAACACCGGCAAAAGAGAAGAACACAATCAATGCATATGCGACAATATGATGCATGATCATGACATGGCAATATGCTGTGATTTGAGCTAATGCATCTAGTTATGATTTAAATGAAGTTGGATTGAATACAAGATTCAAATTCCAAGTCCATATTTGATTATTTAAATGCCCTTTATTTGTTTTGTCCAAAACAGAGGACAAACATTGTTCAAACATGCTTGAAAATGGTACAGATGGATTCCTTGAATTTTTCTGATAATTTTTCATATATAATTTATTTCATTTGGAGTTACGGTTGAATTTCTATGATTTTTAGAAGTTTAGGCAATTTTCTGGAATTTTCTGAATTATTTTCAGTCTAGAAATGACTTATTGCATCAGCACTGCGTCATGCCTGCGTCAGCAAGTCAACAACAGCGGTCTAGATTAAACCTGACCAGTGGGGTCCACTGGTTAGTGACACAATGCTGGCATGAGTCACTTACATGTGGGGTCGGTCAACGTTGACTTGACCAAAGTCAAAGCTGACACGTGGGGTCCGCAAGATTAGCACTAATCTAAACAGAAATTAAACTAATTAATTTTGTCGCCGGGGCCCACACGGCAGTGGCACTAGGGTGTTAGTTAAGGCGTCATTAGAGGCTAATGACATCGCCACATCGGCTTCGCCGGAGTTAGGCCGCCGGCGATGGCCAGGCATGGCAGAGGTGCTCGGAGTCGAGCTGTGGTGCTTCGTTCGAAGCTTGGCTGGGCTCTCTAGAAAGCTAGCGCGACGGTGCATCGAGTGGTGGTGGTTGTCGGGCCTGGGACAGCCGGAATCGACGCCGGCGACGAGCCTTGCGGCTGCCGCGGTTCGGGCGAGGCCGAACTCGTTGTTGCGGTGGCTCTGGAAGAACGGGGCCAGCTCCTGCGTGATCTACACGATGCGGTGAGTGGGTTGGACGCGTCAGGCGGACCATTTGTTCGCCGGAGTCGCGTCGGCGGCGAGCGCAGGCGGCGGCGAGTTCGGGCGTAGGCGGTCCGGTGGCTACGGAGGCCTACGGGGAAGAAGAGAGGGATGGGCAGGGTCGGAGGCTCACGGCGAGTCAGATGGGGAGGTCAGCGAGCTCGGAGATGGTCCGGAGCAGTCGGGGCGGCAAGGAGGATCTCCGACGACCTGCGAGGAAGAAGATGACATTGGCGGCATCACAGGGCTTCCGGCGCCCTCCGCCTTGGTGAGGAGGAAGAGGGGAACGAGGCGGGGCTTCTCGGCGCGTCAGCGAGGCGTGGGGTGGCCGGTGGCCGTGGTAGAGCACGGCGGCGCCCTCTGGTGCGCTCGGGAAGAGAGGGAGAGGGAGCCATAGGAGGGGAAAGAGGTCCAGGGAGAGAAGGGAGAGGACGAGGGGGTCGGGGGGTGTGCGTGGCGGCGACCACGCAGTCGAGGGGGGGCACGCAGGCAGGGAGGAGCCAGCGCGGCTCGCCTGCGCATTGGGCACGCAGCTGCTTCTCCTCCTGGCAGGAAGAAGAAGATAGCGCTGCCCCTGGTGGGCCGGGCTGGCTTTGGCCAGTAGGCCACTACAGTGGTGGGCTGCTCGGTAAGGTTCCTCTCTTTTATTTCTGTTACCTTTTCTAATTTTATCTCTGTTTTGTTTTGTTTTTATTTTATTAGTACATTTTGCCACTGATTCAAAATTCAAAATGAATTCAAAACAGTGCCAAAACACTCTGAGATATTTTATGTTACCTCTCTGGACTATTCCAAAAGTACATAAAACATTTCCAAGCATTTGAAAATATATTCATTATATATTATGAATATATCCCCAAATTCAAATAGATTATTGATTTAAATTCTGAGACCAAATAATTCCTTTAAAATGTTCTAGAATTTTGGTTTGATATATAACTCTTGCCAAAATTCACAAAACTATATTTAGGGCATTTTGGATTCACAGAATGCTATTTAAAGGGTGCTTGCCCTTCTTTTAATCAGATCTCTGAGGTTTCAACAATCCTCAATTTAGGTTTCAGAAATTTAAACATGATGCAAGCAAGATGCAACACTAGGCAACACCAGAAGCTAGGGATGTGACACTAAGGAATTATGTCTTCTCAAAATAACATGGCAAAAGAATGTTCATCCCTACAAAATCATATAGTTTGGTCATGCTCCATTTTCATCACACAAGAATGCTCTCATCATGCACAACCCCGATGACAAGCCAAGCAATTTTTTCCTACTTTAGTAATATCAAACTTTTTTCAACTTTCACGTAATACATGAGCGTGAGCCATGGATATAGCACTATGGGTGGAATAGAATATGATGATGGGGGTTATGTGGAGAAGACAAAAAAGGAGAAAGTCTCACATCGATGCGGCTACTCAATGGGCTAGGGAGATGCCCATCAATTGATGTCAATGCAAGGAGTAGGGATTGCCATGCAACGGATGCACTAGAGCTATAAATGTATGAAAGCTCAACAAAAGAAACTAACTGGGTGTGCATCCAACTTGCTTGCTCACGAAGACATAGGGCATTAGAGGAAGCCCATTGTTGGAATATACAAGCCAAGTTCTATAATGAAAAATTCCCACTAGTATACGAAAGTGACAAAACAAGAGACTCTCTATCATAAAGATCATGGTGCTACTTTGAAGCACAAGTCTGGAAAAAAGGATAGTAGCTTTGCCCCTTTTTTGGCCTTCCTTTTTTTATATTTGGCCTTTCTCTTTTTTTATTTGGGATAATGCTCTATTAATGATGATCATCACACTTCTATTTATTTACAACTCAATGATTACAACTCGATACTAGAACAAAGTATGATTCTACATGAATGCCTCCGACGGTGTACTGGGAAGGCCATGAATCAAGAGTGACATGTATGAAAAATTATGAATGGTGGTTTTTCCAAAAATACGATGTCAACTACATGATCATGCAAGGCAATATGACAATGATGATGTGTGTCATGATAAATGGAATGATGGAAAGTTGCATGGCAATATATCTCCAAATGGCTATGGAAATGCCATAATAGGTAGGTACGGTGGCTATTTTGTGGAAGATATAAGGAGGTTTATGTGTGACATAGCTTATCATATCACGGGGTTTGGATGCACCGGCGAAGTTTGCACCAACCCTCAAGGTGAGAAAGGGCAATGCACGGTACCGAAGAGGCTAGCAATGATGGAAGGGTGAGAGTGCGTATAATCCACGGAATCAACATTAGTCATAAATAAGTCACATACTTATTGCAAAAATCTACAAGTCATCAAAAACCAAGCATTACGTGCATGCTCCTAGGGGGATAGATTGGTAGGAAAATACCATCGCTCGTCCCCGACCGCCACTCATAAGGCAGACAATCAAATAACACCTCATGTTTCAAATTTGTTACACAACAATCACCATACGTGCATGCTACGGGACTTGCACCCTTCAACGCAAGTATTTCTCAAATTCACAACTACTCAACTAGCACACTCTAATATTGCCACCTTTATATCTCAAAACAATTATCAAGTATCAAACTTCTCCTAATACTCAATGCACTTTTTATGAAAGTTTTTATTATACTGATCTTGGATGCCTATCATATTAGGACTAAATTCATAACCAAAGCAAATTACCATGCTGTTCTATGGGACACTAAAAATAATATAAGTGAAGCATGAGAGATCAATAATTTCTATAAAATAAAACCGCCACCGTGCTCTAAAAGATATAAGTGAAGCACTAGAGCAAAATTATCTAGCTAAAAAGGTATAAGTGAAGCACATATAGTATTCTAATAAATTCTGATTCATGTGTGTCTCTCCCAAAAGGTGTGTATAGCAATGATGATTGTGGTAAACTAAAAAGCAAAGACTCTAATCATACAAGACGCTCCAAGCAAAACACATATAATGTGGCGAATAAAAATATAGCTTCAAGTAAAGTTACCGATGGACGAAGACGAAAGAGGGGATGCCTTCTGGGGCATCCCCAAGCTTAGGCTTTTGGTTGTCCTTGGATTTTACCTTGGGGTGCCATGGGCATCCCCAAGATTAGGTTCTTCGCTCTCCTTGTTCCATAATCCATCAAATCTTTACCCAAAACTTGAAAACTTCACAACACAAAACTTAAAAGAAAATCTTGTGAGCTCTGTTAGTAAAAGAAAACAAACCACCACTTCAAGGTACTGTAATAAAATAATTGTTTATTTATATTGGTGTTAAACCTACTGTATTCCAACTTTTCTATGGTTCATAAACTCTATTACTAGCCATAGATTCATCAAAATAAGCAGACAACACACGAAAAACAGAATCTGTCAAAAACAGAACAGTCTGTAGTAATCTGTAGGTTTAGAATACTTCTGGAACCCCAAAAATTCTAAAATAAAATTTTGGACGTGAGGAATTTGTCTATTAATCATCTTCAAAAAGAATTAACTAAATAGCACTCTCCAGTAAAACATGGCAGCAAATCTCGTGAGCGCTAAAGTTTCTGTTTTTTACAGCAAGATCACAAAGACTTTCCCAAAGGTTCTACTTGGCACAAACACTAATTAAAAGAATAATACCACATCTAAACATAGTCTATATGAATTTTTCATTACTAAGAATAACCAAAAATCAAAGAACAAAAATAAAATTGGGTTGCCTCCCAACAAGCGCTATCGTTTAACGCCCCTAGCTATGCATCTATAATTTTAATGATGCTCGCATGAAAGATAGCAATTGAAACACAAAGGGAGCATCATGAAACATATGAATATCACATCTAAGTCTAACATACTCCCTATAAATAGGCATTTTATAAGCAAACAAATTATCAAGACAAGCAAAAACTAGCATCTGCAAGGAAGCAGAAAGAAACAATAGCAATCTCAACATAACGAGAGGTAATTTAGTAACATGAAAATTTCTACAATCATATTTTCCTCTCTCATAATAATTACATGTGGGATCATAAGAAAATTAAACAAAATAGCTATCACATAAAATATTTTCAACATGATCCACATGCATGCAAAGTTGACACTCTTCCAAAATAGTGGGATTAACATTAACTAAAGTCATGACCTCTCCAAACCCACTTTTATAAAGAAAATCATAAGATTGAACATTCTCCAAATATGTGGGATCTAAAGTTGACACTCTTCCAAACCCACTTTCAATAATATTGCAAACACAATTATCAATCTCCCCAATCATGGGGCTTAAATAAATTTTCAAGATCAAAAGAAGAATCACCCCAATCATGATCATTGCAACAAATAATAGTCATAGCAAAACTAGCATCCCCAAGCTTAGGGTTTTGCATATCATTAACACAACTGACATTAATAGAATTTATAATAACATCATTGCAATCATGCTTTTCATCGAAGGGACTATCAAGTATGGGTACAATAGCAACGATCTCATGTTTAACATAAGGAACTATAGCAAACTCATATTCATAAATATTGGCAGCATGGCCACAAGAAATAGCAAGCATCATGTTCATCAAGGGATATTTCAATCAAATCATCGGAATCATAATTATCATAGATTCATGCATATCATTATTTTCTTCCCAAGCAACGGTCATTCTTTCAACAAATTCTTTGACATAGATATTATGAGCATAATTTTCATAGCAATATTTAAGTATGTCAAAAAATTTAGATTCATAGAGAGTAATATCATACTTTTCAATCAAAGAAGCAACTTCATAAGCACCTTTAAAAGCAACTAATTCTTCAATTTGTTCGATATCGTAATAACTATAAACACCCTTTGCATAAGAAGATAAGATTTCATTATCATTAAACTCACATAGGTAGGGGAGGTGTTTTTAGGGTTCTTAGAGCAACAAGTAAAATCACAAATTTCACAAAGATTCCAAGCATAACACAGGAATCTGTTTATTTGATCCCATAAGAGATTCCCTTTTTCAGACAAACGGTGACACGCAAAATGAGCATGCTCATCTAAAGATTTCCCATCAACTAGGCTAGTTGGGGTTTCAGCACGAGTGCATAAGGACCAAAGATGATCCAAGTAGAACAGTTTAAGTGGATCCATATCAATAGATTTTTAGCGAGCAAAGATGCAAGCAAATAGAAGGCACATGGAAACACAAAAAAAAAGACATACTGGAAGAGGGAGAACAAAAGGCAGAGGCAAAGGTGAAGTGGGGGAGAGGAAAACGAGAGGCAAATGGCAAATAATGTAATGTGAGGGATAAGAGTTTGTGATGGGTACTTGGTATGTCTTGACTAGTGCGTAGACTCCCCGGCAACGGCGCCAGAAATCCTTCTTGCTACCTCTTGAGCATTGCGTTGGTTCTCCCTTGAAGAGGAAAGGGTGATGCAGCAAAGTAACGTAAGCATTTCCCTGAGTTTTCGAGAACCAAGGTATCAATCCAGTAGGAGGCCACACGCAAGTCCTCGTACCTACACAAACAAATAAGAACCTCGCAACCAACGCGATAAAGGGGTTGTCAATCCATTCACGGTCACTTACGAGAGTGAGATCTGATAGAGATGATAAGATAATATTTTTGGTATTTTTATGATAAACATTAAAAGTAAAGATTGCAAAATTAAAGATAATAGAAATATCTTGTTAACGGAAGATTAATATGACGGAGAATAGACTCATGGGCCATAGGTTTCACTAGTGGCTTCTCTCAAGATAGCATAAGTATTACGGTGGGTGAACAAATTACTGTCGATCAATTGATAGAAAAGTGAATAATTATGAGAATATCTAGGCATGATCATGTATATAGGCATCACGTCCGTGACAAGTAGACTGACTCCTGCTTGCATCTACTACTATTACTCCACACATCGACCGCTATCCAGCATGCATCTAGAGTATTAAGTTCATAAGAACAGAGTAACGCATTAGGTAAGATGACATGATGTAGAGGGATAAACTCAAGCAATATGATATAAACCCCATCTTTTTATCCTCGATGGCAACAATAAAATACGTGTCGTTTCCCTTTCTGTCATTAGAATCGAGCACCGCAAGATTAAACCCAAAGCTAAGCATTTCTCCCATTGCAAGAAAGATCAATCTAGTAGGCCAAACCAAACTGATAATTTGAAGAGACTTGCAAAGATAACCAATCATGCATAAAAGATTTCAAAGAAGAATCAAATATTGTTCATAGATAGACTTGATCATAAACCCACAATTCATCGGATCTCGACAAACACACCGCCAAAAGAGTTACATAGAATATATCTCCAAGAAGATCGAGGAGAACTTTGTATTGAGATTCAAAGAGAGAGAAGAAGTCATCTAGCTAATAACTATGGACCCGAAGGTCTGAAGTAAACTACTCACACATCATCGGAGGGGCCATGGAGTTGATGTAGAGGCCCTTCGTGATCGATGCCCCCTCCGGCGGAGCTCCGGAAAAGGCCCCAAGATGGGATCTCTTGTGTACAGAAGGTTGTGACGGTGGAAATAGGGTTTCGTGGTGGTCCTAGATGTTTTCAGGGTATATGAGTATATATAGGAGGAAGAAGTAGGTCGGTTGAGCCACGACGGGCCAA
>NC_041380.1:195607260-195624173 GCF_002162155.2 Triticum dicoccoides
GGCGCGCCCCCCTGCCTCGTGGACTCCTCGTCTGTTTCTTGATGTCCACTCCAAGTCCTCTGGATCACGTCTGTTCCAAAAATCACGTTCCCGAAGGTTTCATTCCGTATGGATTCTGTTTGATATTCCTTTTCTGCGAAACACTGAAATAGGCAAAAAAACAGCAATTTGCACTGGGCCTTGGGTTAATAGGTTAGTCCCAAAAATAATATAAAAGTGTAAAAGAAAGCCCATTAACATCCAAAACAGATAATATAATAGCATGGAACAACCAAAAATTATAGATACGTTGGAGACATATCAGGCGCCTCCAGCGCGAGCATGCCGATGCGGAGGCCGAGGCATCCCTGCCCACCTCACGAGAGGCCAGCGCTCAGACGTTGGAGGAGGCCAGGGAGGCGGATGTAACACCCACAATGCGGCTATATCTCCCACGTGTCGGGGCACGACTTAGAGGCATAGCCGCATGGTAGGTTTGTCGCAAGAGGGGTAATCTTCACACAATCCCATGTACTGAATAAGAAAGGGATACATAGTTGGCTTACAATCGCCACTTCACACAAATACAAGTTAAACATACATCATCCAGAATACAATCAAGGTCCGACTACGGAACCAAAATAAAAGAAGACAACCCCAATTGCTAGATCCCCGATCTTCCCAACTGGGCACCACTACTGATCAACCGGAAAAGACACAAAACAACGAACAAGATCTTCATCGAGCTCCCACTTGAACTCAGTTGCGTCATCTGCACTGGTATCATCGGCACCTGCAACTGTTTGGAAGTATCTGTGAGCCACGAGGACTCAACAATTTCACACCCGCGAGATCAAGACTATTTAAGCTAAGGGTAGGAAAGGTAGTGAGGTGGAGCTGCAGCAAGCACTAGCATATATGGTGGCTAACATACGCAAATAAGAGCGAGAAGAGAAGCAACGCAGCGGTCGTGAACTAAAAGTGATCAAGAAGTTATCCTGAAACTAACGTCCAAACATAACACAAAAACCGTGTTCACTTCCCGGACTCCACCGGAAAGAGACCATCACGGCTACACACGCGGTTGATGCATTTTAATTAAGTTAAGTGTCAAGTTCTCTACAACCAGACATTAACAAATTCCCATCTGCCCATAACCGCGGGCACAGCTTTCGAAAGTTCAAAACCCTGCAGGGGTGTCCCAAGTTAGCCCATCACATGCTCTCACGGTCAACGAAGGATATTCCTTCTCCCAGGAAGACCCGATCAGTCTCGGAACCCCGGTTACAAGACATTTCGATAATGGTAAAACAAGACCAGCAAAGCTGCCCGATGTGCCGACATCCCGATAGGATCTGCACATATCTCGTTCTCAGGGCAACACCGGATGAGCAATCCGTACAACTAAAACCAGCCCTCAAGTTTCCCCGAGGTGGCGCTGCAAGGGGCTCTAGTTCGAACCAACACTTAGAGAAGCACTGGCCCGGGGGGGCTACAATAAAGATGACCCTCGGGTTAATTACTCCCAATGAAAAGGTATAGGTTGTTAGGCAAATGTAAGACCAAGGTTGGGCCTTGCTGGAGGAATTTTATTCAAAGCGAACTGTCAAGGGGTTCCCATAACACCCAGCCTCGTAAGGGACGCAAAATCAAGGAACATAACACCGGTATGACGAAAACTAGGGCGGTAAGAGTGGAACAAAAAACCAGGCATAAGGCCGAGCCTTCCACCCTTTACCAAGTATATAGATGCATTAAAGTAAATACGAGATAATAATGATATCCCAACAATATCCATGTTCCAACAAGGAACAAACTTCAACTTCACCTGCAACTAGCAACGCTATAAGAGGGGCTGAGCAAAAGCGGTAACATAGCCAAACAACTATTTGCTAGGAAAGGTGGGTTAGAGGCTTGACATGGCAATATGGGAGGCATGATATAGCAAGTGGTAGGTAGTGCGGCATAGCAAAAGAGCGAACAACTAGCAAGCAAAGATAGAAGTGATTTCGAGGGTATGGTCATCTTGCCTGAGATCCCACAAGGAAGAAGAACGAGTGCATGAAGGAGACAAACGGACATAGTCGAACGAATCCTCACAAACACGACATTATCGAAAATAACCCGAAGAAGCAACACCGGAAAGAAGCAAACAATATGGTAAACAACCATCAAATAAACATGGCATGATGCACAATCAAGTATGATGCATGTCTGGTTTAATGAGGCATGGCATGGCAAAGTGTACAAAAAATACTACAAATTAAGTGGAGCTCAATATGCAATGAGTTGCATATTGACGGAACACCACATTCAATTATTTAGTTCACTCCCGGTTATGTACCCAACAAATTAAATGTTCTTAACATGGCAAGAGCTGAAACATGAGTAAAATACATAGTTAGGCATTTTAAATGAGGCCAGAAACATCAAACAACAAATTCGGTAGATCCTCATGTGCATTAGTAATTTAATGCAACAACAATTTAGACATTCTTGATGTTGTTAACATGATGCGGATGCCATGTTCAAGTTTATGCAATTTTATGAAAATGTTGATATGAACATAGATATGAAGCATTGTCGCCATGGCGGAAGGAAAACGGGGCCACGTCAACGAATCCGAAAATGATGCCACGGCAACATAACGGTTCCGGTAGCTCATGGAGATACCAGTGCAAAAGGAAGTGTGGCGGGAGCATGACATGCAATAGAAGGTGGGGTGCTCCCGGTTACCGAGTGTCCCATGTGTCAGAGGCATGGCAAACGAGGAACAATGTGCAAGCGACAATTCGAGCACCGTGCAAGCACAAGCATCTCATACATCACACATGTATTCGTTCATGGGCGGTCATCTCGGTGTTATACCTTTGAAGCGTGCGTTTTCAAGGCAGTTCGAGTTCATAGTGGAAGTAGACGTTCTCGCGATGTAGTGAAAGTAGTCGTTCACGGTAGTAGAAGTAGTGGTTCACGCGACGGTAGTTGAACTTGACGCTTGCGTTACACGGGTCTTCGGCGACGGTGTCATACATGGTTCGGAGTGGTACTTGCTTCTTCGGACTTATCGGTCTGGTCTAGGCGTAGATGTACATGGCAAACATAGTGGTACTATGCGTCGGTCGTCGAGGGTCCCGCTGATGGGGTACTTGGTGACATCCACAGGATCAGTAGTTGTACATGGTCTTCACGTTGTAGTTTGACTTAGCGATTCCAAAACGTTCATCGGTAGTGGAACTTGGCGGTCTCGACGGTCGTCATGGTACTTGATGTAATCCACGCAAATGGTGCTTGTCCAAGCATCAGTCTTGACGAAGGTGTACTTGATGAGTTGCCCGAAGGCGTTAGTCCTCGGACTTGGGCTCCGGAGATGGTGTCGTGGTGGTCTTGCAGCAACAGCCTCCGCAAGGGCGTTGGGGAGGGAGATGGTCGCGACAGAGGACGAAGCCAAGGAGCAGCATCGTGAGGAGAGCCATGGCGGGCATCGGGGTTGAACTGTGGCTGCTCGCGTACTCCGGCGCGGGTGGAACCAGCAGCGAGGAGGAGAAGGGAGCAGGGGCGCGCGACTGGAGGAGGTCGCTCAGGCAAGGCAGCAACTTCAGTGGGTCCGATGGTGGACTTGGAGCTCCGGACGGTGAGGGACTTGAGGCCACGGGGGTCCAGGTGGCACGGTCGTTGGTGGCGACAGCGGAGGCGCTGGCCTGCTTCAGCGGAGCGAGAACGACGGGCATCGGGCGACCGCCCTGGCGTCTTAGAGCAGGGGGAAGGCAGAGGAGGCGCTACGGCCATGGCGGAGAGGTGAGGGCGACTGGATCCTGGTGGGGCTCGACGACGGCGTCGCTGTGTGGGAACGAGGGAGATGAGCTGCGGGGATGGAGCTGGGCATGGAGATCAAGAAGAGTGGCGACGCGAGGGAAGCAGGAGGGGATCGAGGGAGATGAGGCGATGAGATCGGGAGAGTGAGGCTGCGAGGGAGATGGGGATCGAGCAAGGGGTTCGGGGAGGGGGCCGCGCCTACGTTCATGCGACTCTGGCGGCGCAGGAGGAGAACGAAGGGAGAGGGAGATGGGATCGAGGGAACGGGCTCCCTGGGGCTAGGGTTTGGAGGGCACAGGCTGGGCCTTGACATTGGGCCGGCGCGTGAGGGAGGGAGGCCCAACTGGGCTGGAATGTCTCTTGGGCCTCTTCTCTCTCTCTCTCTCTCTCTCTCTCTCTCTCTCTTTAAAAACTTATTTCTTTAACAGAAAAGAAATTAGAGAGAGGAAAAAAAGAGGGTTAGGGAAGGATTTTGGGCATGGGGATTATTTTTCTAGACTCACAAAAATGTGAGGATTTTAAATAAAATGGCAAGAGGATTTTTGGAGAAAATAGATTCACACATGTTGAATTTAATTCAACATGTTTGAATTTTGAAACCCATTCAAAAGGACTCTAAATGGGCTAAGATTTTAGAGGAGCCTCGACAAGAAGTGACAAGAATTGTTGGGAAAGTTTGAGGAAGAACTTGAGATAGAATGGGCATGGGAATTAAATTGCATGTATGTTTTGGTGATTCCAAAATAATGGAATATTTATACTATAGCTCCCTAATAATAGTAGGAGAATTTTATATGTTATAAAGAGAATGCACCAAGTGAATTCCCTCAATTTAAATGGACCGAAGATCCATACATTTATTAAGTTGAGTTGCAAAAGAATTAATGACATGATACATGATGACATGATGCAATGCAAAATATGCAAAGATGAATGCAACAAGCAAAACAAATCACATGACGATCCTTGGAAGCCATGGAAGGCATCTGGAGCGCCGGTCTTGGGGCGTTACAACACTCCACCACTACAAGAGGATCTCGACCTGAGATCTAAGGATGGCACTGGAGAGAAAACATAAGAGGAAGAGGAAAAGTAAAACTAAGTTGCTTCTTCGACAAACGAGTGAAACCAAAGAACCTTGAGAGGTTAAATCCTTTTGAGAAAATAATACAACGGAGATGAACGAAGTTGAAAACACTCCGTTAGAAAAGAGGAACAAGGAAGAAAAAATTCGAACAACACTCCGATTGAAAAGAGATGCAAGACTTGATAAGATGAAAAGAACTTTAGCAGAGGACACAACACTCCGGTTAAATGGATAAGCATGAAGAGCACACGATCCTCATGATTCGAGATGCTGAGTGAAGAGAGCAACATCATAATGCCTCCGGAAGAAAGAATAGAAGATAGATAATTGGAATGAAAGAATGGAGAAGAAAATGCCAACTTCTACCACAAAAGAGCTTGGAGAGCACCCTTCCAAGAAGGTTATAACGGAGTTGTTGGAAAAACCAACAACGAAACGAATAAACTTGTAGTGGGCTTATGGAAAACTTCTCAAATTTGAGGCGAAATTCTACCACTACGGAAACAAAAGATTGGATTGATACCAACAATGAGACGAGAAACTTATTTCATCGGGAGGATAAATGAAAAAAAAACTTGGGTCATTTATGAGCACCATAATTAGCAACAATCCTTAGGGGAAGCTTTAGGTGAAATATAACCCAAGATAATTCCAATGAAGAGATTGAAGGATTTAGAAGATGTCTTGAGCGAAGAGAAAATGATGGATTTAGATATGTCACTCTTGAAAACTTGTGAAACATGAAACATGAAGGAAATTGTCAAGAGTGACATAACACCACCTCAAAAGATAAGATAGAAAGAATTGCACTTCGGAATATGATAACCCACAAGTATAGGGGATCACAACAGTTTTCGATAAGTAAGAGTGTCGAACCCAACGAGGAGCTAAAGGTAGAACAAATATTCCCTCAAGTTCTATAGACCACCGATACAACTCTATGCACGCTTGACGTTCGCTTTACCTAGGACAAGTATGAAACTAGAAGTACTTTGTAGGTGTTGTTGGATAGGTTTGCAAGATAATAAAGAGTACGCAAATAAAAAGTAGGGGCTGTTTAGATAAAGAAACAATAAAGTAAATATAGAGAGTGTGTAAAAGTGGTGGTAGGAGTTGCGAAATTGCCCCTAAGAAATTGACTACTTTACTAGACCGATAGCAAGTATTATGTGGGAGAGGCCACTGCTAGCATGTCATCCCTGACTTGGAATTCTATGCACTTATGATTGGAACTATTAGCAAGCATCCGCAACTAATAATGTTCATTAAGGTAAAACCCAACCATAGCATTAAGATATATTGGTCCCCCTTCAATCCCGTATGCATCAATTTCTATGCTAGGTTGAAGCTTCTGTCACTCTTGCCCTCCAATACATAGTCCTATCAACATACAACTAACCCTAGGGTGTGATCCATGCGCGCAATCATATGATGGGCACCAAAGGACAGCAACATAACCACAAGCAAATTAAATCAATCATAGAAATTCATCAATCACCGATAGGACAACGAAAATCTACTCAGACATCATAGGATGGCAACACATCATTGGATAATAATATGAAGCATAAAGCACCATGTTCAAGTAGAGGGTACAACGGGTTGCGGGAGAGTGGACCGCTGTAGATAGAGGGGGGAAGGTGATGGAGACGTTGGTGCAGATGGCGGAGGTGTTGGTGTAGATCGCGGTGATGATGATGGCCCCCGGTGGCACTTCGGTGCCACCGGAAGCGAGGGGGAGAGAGCCCCCCTCCTTCTTTTTCTTCCATGACCACCTCCCTAGATGCGAGAAGGGTTTCCCCTCTGGTACATGGCCTCCATGGCACGGGAGGGGTGAGAGCCCCTCCGAGATTGGATCTGTCTCTCTGTCTCTCTCTGTTTCTGCGTTCTGTTCTGGCTCTGTTTCACCGTTTTGTATATATATGGAGATCCGTCACTCCGATTGGCCTGAAACCTTCGCCGTGATTTTTTTTCCGAATATTAGCTTTCTTGCGGCAAAATAAGAGCATCAACCGCCTTACGGTGGGCTCACGAGGGTAGGGGGCGCGCCCTAAGGGGGGGCCCTGCCTCGTGACCACCTCGGGCACTGGTTCGCGTTGATTTTCCTTCCGAATTTTCCATATTTTCCAAAAATAAGCTCCGTCCGCTTTTATCCCGTTTGGACTCCGTTTGATATGGATATTCTGCGAAACCAAAAACATGCAATAGACAAGAACTAGCACTGGGCACTGGATCAATATGTTAGTCCCAAAAATAATATAAAAAGTTGCCAAAAAGTATATGAAAGTTGAATAATATTGGCATGGAACAATCAAAAATTGTAGATATGACGGAGACGTATCAGCATCCCCAAGCTTAATTATTGCTCGTCCTCGAGGAGGTAAATGATAAAAAAGATAATTTTTGATGTGGAATGCTACCTAGCATAATCTTGATCATATGTCTAATCATGGCATGAATATTAAGACACGAGTGATTCAAAGCAGTAGTCTATCCTTTGACATAAAAATAATAATACTTCAAGCATACCAACCAAGCAATTATGTCTTATTGAAATAACATAGCCAAAAAAAGTTGATCCCTACAAAATCATATAGTCTGGCTATGCTCCATCTTCACCACACAAAATATTCACATCATGCACAACCCCGATGACAAGCCAAACAATTGTTTCATACTTTTGACGTTCTCAAACCTTTTCAACTTTCACGCAATACATGAGCATGAGCCATGGACATAGCACTATAGGTGGAATAGAATATGATGATGGAGGTTGTGTGGAGAAGACAAAAGGGGAGAAAGTCTCACATCGACGCGGCTAATCAACGGGCTATGGAGATGCCCATCAATTTGATGTCAATGTGAGGAGTAGGTATTGCCATGCAACGGATGCACTAGAGCTATAAGTATATGAAAGCTCAAACTGAAACTAAGTGGGTGTGCATCCAACTTTCTTGCTCATGAAGACCTAGGGCATTTGAGGAAGCCCATCGTTGGAATATACAAGCCAAGTTCTATAATGAAAATTCCCACTAGTATATGAAAGTGATAACTCAAGAGACTCTTTATATGAAGAACATGGTGCTACTTTGAAGCACAAGTGTGGTAAAAGGATAGTAACATTACCCCTTCTCTCTTTTTCTCTCATTTTTTTGTTTTCTTCATTTTTTGTTTTCTTTTTTTGGGCCTTCTCTTTTTTTGGCCTTTCTCCTTTTTTATATTTTTTATATTTTTCGTCCGGAGTCTCATCCCGACTTGTGGGGGAATCATAGTCTCCATCATCCTTTCCTCACTGGGGCAATGCTCTAATAATGATGATCATCACACTTTTATTTACTTACAACTTGATATTACAACTTGATATCTAGAACAAAGATATGACTCTATATGAATGCCTCCGGCGGTGTACCGGGATGTGCAATGATCTAGCGTAGCAATGACATCAAAAAACGGACAAGCCATGAAAACATCATGCTAGCTATCTTACAATCATGCAAAGCAATATGACAATAAATGCTCAAGTCATGTATATGATGATGATGGAAGTGGCATGGCAATATATCTCGGAATGGCTATGGAAATGCCATGATAGGTAGGTATGGTGGCTGTTTTGAGGAAAATATAAGGAGGTTTATGTGTGACAGAGCGTATCATATCACGGGGTTTGGATGCACCGGCGAAGTTTGCACCAACTCTCGAGGTGAGAAAGGGCAATGCACGGTACCGAAGAGGCTAGCAATGATGGAAGGGTGAGAGTGCGTATAATCCATGTGTGACGCCCAGATAATTAGGCTACAGTAAACCTCTGTTAATAATGCCACGTCACCACAGTTACTGTTGTTAATCTCGCATTAGTTCAAAAATGATTCGAAATTCAAATTCAAAAATATGTCAAACAACAAAAGTTTCAAAAGTTGTAACAAAAATGTTCAGGCAGTGCTGAATATTACAAGGGTAATTATAGTAAATAAAACACATGTTTAGAAAATGCATAAATGTTTTAAATTGAATTAAAACAGAAAAGGAAAAAGAGAGATAAAAAGAAATATAAAAACAGAAAAGACAAACAAAATTAAAATAAAAGGAGAAAGGCCCCCCTGGCCCAACTGGGCATTAGCCCAGTCAACCGGCCCACCAGTCCCCTTATTCCCCCTCACCGAAACCCTAGCCACTACAGCGACCCCACGTCCCCTCCCCACTCGCCTCTCCCTCTCCCCCTCCTCCCGATCCCATCTGGATCGAGGAGGGGCTCGACCTCGACGCGCCGACCGCACCACCCCCCACGACCCATCGCTGTCGTCCTCTCCGTCGTCGACCCGGCCCCGACCTCGCCACCTCGTCGCAGTCGACCGCTGGATCCCGCTTCCTCGCCGGATCGCCACCCCGCCGTCGCTCGTCCCCATATTCCTCCTCGCCGGCCTGCACCGCGTCGCCGTCGTCCCCGACCTCCACCTCGTCCCCCCGCTGCCTCGTCCCTACAATTCCCGGTGAGGCTACGGCCTCTGCCCTCCTCCTTCCCCTCTCCCTCACGCGACATCGCCTACCCGCGCGTCGCAAGCGCCGTGCCTCGCACCGCCGAGCTCCGCTGCGAACCCCCCTCAGCTCTGTCCGCGCCCGCACTCCCCTGGAGCGCGCCGGCACCCGTGCCCGCCGGTCACCACACGCGCACGCGTGCCTCGCTGTTCCCTGCTCGCGGCCCCGCTCCCCACGGCCCTACTCGCCGCCCCGCGCGTGCCCGTCGTGGCCGCATCCGGCCACAGCCCTCCGCCCTGCCTCTGCAGTCCCGTCGCCGCTCGCTGGCCGGACCCCGCTCTGGCCATGGCCTCGCCATGGCCACTGACCTCCCCTGCGCCGGCGCCCTGCCGGGTCCGCCGCCCCTGGGTGTGCGCCTGCTCGGGCAACATCGCCCCGCGGCCCCGTTAACCACCACCCGCACGCCCGCTATGGCCCTTTGGCCCACTGACAAAGGGGCCCCACCCCAAAACGTATTTTTTTAGTAAAGAAAATAATAATAAATAAATTAATTAATTAATTTAAGAATTAATTAACTTAATTACTTTTGATAAATTAAACTAAAACAACCAATTAAGCCTAACTAATTAACCTAAACCCTAATTAACTAAAACAGTTAATGACAGGGGTCCCTCTGGCCCACCTGTCAGTCACTGGGTACACTTTTGTGTACACTGTGCTGGGTGCGCCTAGCAGTTTAGCAATTATTTTTCGAATTAAAAATAATTCCAGAAATTAATAAAATGTTTAGAAAATCATATCTTTTAATTCGTAACTCCGATTAAATTATTTTCAACATGAAAGTTCCTCAGAACGACGAAACAAATCCGGGTATGCAGCCCGTTCGTCCGTCACGCATCCCTAGCATAGCAAACACGCAACTTTCCCCCTCTGACCCATCTATCAAAAAACGCGAAACACCGGGAATACTTTCCCGGATGTTTCCCTCCTTCACCGGTACCACCTCGTACCGCGTTATGGTACACCTAGCATCACGCTTTGTCATGTCATGCATTGTCTTGCATTTGTTTGCATTATATTTATTGTTTCTTCCCCCTCTTCTCTCGCTAGACACCAAGACCGACGCCGCTGCTACCCAGTTCGACTACGGTGTTGACGACCACTCTCTCTTGCCTACTCTCTTTCTGCTGCTTGCATTAGAGTAGCGTAGCATGTTACTGCTTTCCGTTAATCCTATTCTGATGCATAGCCTGTCCTTGCTACTACTGTTGTTACCTTTACCTGCAATCCTAATGCTTAGTATAGGATGCTAGTGTTCCATCAGTGGCCCTACACTCTTGTCTGTCTGCCATGCTATACTACTGGGCCGTGATCACTTCGGGAGGTGATCACTGGCATATTCTATATACTTTACACTGTACATTACCTGTGGTACTGTTCGGAGTTGGGGGCTGAAGGGGCAGGTGGCTCCATCCCGGTAGAGGTGGGCCTGGGTCCCCGACGGCCCTCGACTGTTACTTTGTGGCGGAGCGACAGGGCAGGTTGAGACCACCTAGGAGAGAGGTGGGCCTGGCCCTGGTCGGTGTTCGCGGATACTTAACACGTTTAACGAGATCTTGGTATTTGATCTGAGTCTGTCTACTGGCCTATACGCACTAACCATCTACGTGGGGACAGTTATGGGCACTCAACATCGTGGTATCAGCCGAAGCCTTCGTGACGTCAGCGACTGAGTGGCGCGCACCGGATTGGACCGTAAGCCTGCTCTTGTAATAAGGGGGCTAGTTTTGCTTCTGGCCGCGTACGCAACGTGCAGGTGTGCAATGGGCGATGGGCCCAGACCCCTGTGCCATAGGATTTAGACCGGCATGCTGACCTCTCGATTGTGCCTAGGTAGGGGTGCGACGTGTTGATCTTCCGAGGCCGGGCATGACCCAGGAAAGTGTGTCCGGCAAAATGGGATCAAGCGTGTTGGGATATGTGGTGCACCCCTGCAGGGGAGTTAATCTATTCGAATCGCCGTGATCTTCGGTAACAGGACGACTTGGAGTTGTACCTTGACCTTATGACAACTAGAACCGGATACTTAATAAAACACACCCTTCCAAGTGCCAGATACAACCGGTGATCGCTCTCTCACAGGGCGACGAGGGGAGGATCATCTTTTAGGGTTATGCTATGCGATTCTACTTGGAGGACTTCAGTCTACTCTCTTCTACATGCTGCAAGACGGAGGCTGCCAGAAGCGTAGTCTTCGAATGGACTAGCTACCCCCCCTTATTCCGGCTTTTTGCAGTTCAGTCCACATATAATAGCCTTATTCCAGTTGATACCAATGCATACATATGTAGTATAGTTCCTTGCTTGCGAGTACTTTGGATGAGTACTCACGGTTGCTTTCTCCCTCTTTTCCCCCTATCCCTTCTACCTAGTTGTCGCAACCAGATGTTGGAGCCCAAGAGCCAGACGCCACCTTCGACGACGACTCCTACTACACCGGAGGTGCCTACTACTACGTGCTGCCCGCTGACGATGACCAGGAGTAGTTTAGGAGGATCCTAGGCAGGAGGCCTGCGCCTCTTTCGATCTGTATCCCCGTTTGTGCTAGCCTCCTTAAGGCAAACTTGTTTAACTTATGCCTGTACTCAGATATTGTTGCTTCCGCTGACTCTTGTGCCTTCGAGCATTTGTATTCGAGCCTTCGAGGCCCCTGGCTTGTAATATAAAGCTTGTATTATTTTAATTTGTGTCTAGAGTTGTGTTGTGATACCTTCCCGTGAGATCCTGATCTTGGTCGTACACATTTGCGTGCATGATTAGTGTACGGTCAAATTGGGGGCGTCACAAGTTGGTATCAGAGCCGACTGCCTGTAGGAACCCCCCTTCCACACTCCTTGGCCGAAGTTGAGTCTAGTCAATGAAAACTGTTTTACTAACATGGCCGTGCGACTGATGGGCCCACGTCGCCATTGGGTGGTACTAGGATCTTTTATTCCTCGACCTATACTCTGGGACTCTGATCTCTCTTCTATTCGGGTTAAATGATTTTGCTAAAAACAAAACTAACTTTAGGTTCTCGAAAATAATTCCTCCCAGAGAGCCCCTCACTTCAGATGATCGTCTGCTGCACCAGAAAATTTCAAAGATACTCTCCGATGTTTCCCCGAGACCCTTGTGCCCTTCGCCGTTGCAATTCCATACCACCGATAAATCCTTATGGAAAACTACGTACACTTGTCGTCCATAAATTCACTTCCAATTATTCTTGTAATTACAAGATACCCTAAAATACTTCGGATATTTCGAGACTCCTTTGTGTCTGCTGTCGTGCAGCTCCTTTTCCTCATGAATACATGTATGAATAATTCCTCACACTTACCGAGTATCCACTCATCCCTAGTTGATTCATGTAGGTCACCAATCTTCGAAATACCATTCGATCTTCCAAAAATCCTCAGCAGCATATTGCTCTTGAAATTCTTGCTTGATTACATTATGGTTAATCCCATAAGTCTAGTAATCTTATTAGCATCATTTGTCACTATCATTTTGAGTCCGTCGATTCAATATGTTGCGGATGCTTGCAATCCTCTGGATTATCCTTCTGGCTCAGACGTCATTTGGATATGAGCTGGTTCTTGACCAATCAAATTGCCACCGATTGTACCCCTAAGGCTACTCAACTTATCCATCCCTAATCGGAGCATTGTTTCTGATCCCTTGTCTTGGAATTCATAATTCCTTTGCATTTGAGCCTTGATTTAGTCAGTTGTTTCTATAATCTCACCTCCTTGCATTCTTTCTTCCTCTGGTTGAGTACCGATGCTCACATCAGATCCCTTGTGGACCACCAGAACCTTTGTCGGATTTTACCCGACTGTGTCCTTCATATTGAATAACCTTGTGATCCTTTCCATGGGTAAATAATGCCTTTGGTAAATTGTATTCTCTTCTTTGTGAACCATGCTCTACTTTCGAGGTTGTATTATTTACCCCATAGTTTGTGGTATATGTTCCTAAGATGTCCTGATGGGTTGAACCTATGCCTTCCCTAATCCGTGTGAACCCGAAAGATTTCACGGGTCTTACTTATCTGGTATTGCACCAGGTAAAAATTTCAACAACTATTGTCATTTTTGAAATATGAGAGGTGAATGAAAGGTTATGCATTGAATAAGTGGGAGTCGACCTTGAACCCTGTGTTCATGCCCATGGACCCGATGTATACCTTATCATGGAAGCTTCTCTTAAAATAATTATCCCCTTATTTTAAGTTCATCTTGTATCTGTGGACGTGGTTCCGTCCATGTTTCTCCTTGATTCCATTTCTCGTGCTAGTTTGAGCACTTGTCTTCTGTAGAGCATTACTCTAGTTCAACCTCTACTTTGATCTATCGTCGAGTATTACCTCCTGGTATCTCGAGATTATCATGGAACCGCATAACTTCTTACGAGTTCTTCATCAAGTGCTACATTCTCATTGATTCCAATTTTCACGGGCTCTGAGTTATTAAACACTCAAAGACACCAATAACTGACTCAAGTCCGCACCGTGATTAATCAGCTCTTGGTAACCTTCATTACTTACGAGTTTGAACTCAATCACGTCATCCCTAGCCTGCTTGGCTATATCCTTGTCGTGCCGATTTTAACTGTGCTACCTAGTCCTTCTTCCCGGAGAAAAAAATTCGATGGTGAGCTAATCTTACGTCGATCTTCCTCGTCATATCAATTGTCCTTGAACAACAAGCTTGATTTCAAGTTTGTGTCGTACCTATGGTTTCAATAACTTTTCGCTTCATCATTTTGTTGACTTGGTGTCATCGCCGATGGATTACATCTTCATGAAATCTCTCAACAACTTTGTCGTGATCATCATCAACATTTTGACCCCTTCCAGGATATCAATTGAATTCATGATGAGAAGTACCATCCTTGCCCTCGATGATTTGTGTTATCATCGACCACTTTATTGCCTTCCGTTTAACACAAACTTGTTCGTGTTTCATGATATACCTTGGGATCCTTGCTATCCAACATTTGTTCTTTACCTTGGAGTATTACCATTTATGTCAAGAGTGTCGTGAGAATTTCACCACCTACTGAGCATTCTTGATACATGTAATACTTATCACCATCAGCATTCCTTCTTGGTCCTCGTGTTTTTCCTAACCGGAATACCGACAAATGAACTATGATGTGTGAATACAAAACTTCTAGCAACCCTATTGCTTTGACCAATGTTTAATTGTGTATGTTTTCCTCGAGCATACATCTTTATATCATTTTGATTTGACAAATGTTATCTCCTTGTTCACCTAATTGGGGAGATCCATCTCTTGAAAATCTCGATTGATTGACACTGAGTCCATCAGCCACCCCCTCATCCTCTCCTTCGATTAATGATGAACTCATGATTCGGGACTTGCTTCCATAGTTCATTTCCCGAAAATCTTACAATGTCATCTCGTCAATTGCGTTGCACCTTTTCTTTCTCAGGCATCTTGAGTCTGAAGTATCCTGACACCAATCAGACCTGAATCTCGGTCAGGTATGATGGTTGGAACATATTTCCAAGTGTTATAACATTGGACTTTAACCCGATAAGATGATATCATGCCTAGCACACATGATCTGAGGACCTATTGTTATAGTATCCTCTCTAGAAATGTTACCCATTCTTTCGTGAGGAAATTGCAAGACTTATACTATAAGTTGTTCCTGATGAATCCCTTCGTGTATCCGGAGTCTGACCTTTGCTTAAAGACCATGTCAATGCTATCTCGAAGCATGTCTGTGGTACTCTTATCATCGATAAGAACATTTGAAGCACAATGCTAACATTCTATATCATTTATCCTAACACCGTAGCATGGGCAATGTCATGAAATTACTCTGTTATCTACTTTCTATCCTGTCATGGATATCATGCTCTGCTTGTCTTTGGAAGGGTATACCCCTGAAATGTGTGTTTAAACACATTTTCCTTTCCATTTTTCTGTTAATCTGATAATCACATTTTCCTTTCCATTGTTTTGTTTAACCTTCTTGAGGTTTATATGATCTAAGCAGTAATAAGTCACTGCTTTTGTAAGCACCTCGGTGTACAACTCTGTCAGTAAGAACCTGTTACTATTGTTGATGACATTCCGGTATCCACCGATGGACGAGAACTTTGCCTAATGGTCCGCCTCGTTCAACGAGCAGGAAAATGGTTCTCTTCGTCCCTCGCCCTTGGTATAGACGTTGTTGCCGACATAATCGACAGGCTACCCCCTGACATGGCTTGCTTGCATGATCACGCAAGACGTCTCCGCCCTTCCTAGTTTTATCCACATGGTGGGCCCATAACCCATAGTTCCCAGGATCGAAACCTGACTCTCCTGTACAACCCTGTTTCTAATGGTTATTCTCCATGCTTGGCTTCGTATTTAATTCATGGGCCACCTTCCTAGTGCTCTATTCTGGTATCAGACACAATGCTTACTCTCGCCGCTCTGAACCCCTTTCTCACTTTGGTTCAGACTTTGAGCAGCTATCTATCCGCTTGGACCCTCTCATTGTACCTTCATATCGTACTCTCGAAGTATTTTATATGTTCAACTCGAGAGATAATCTTATGCTCATTCATGGTTAACCCAGATTGTTCCCCTCGTAAGCATGTTGTCGTAGCCGAGCTGCCCCTTACCTATTCGTAAGTACGTTGGAGTTCCCGAAGAAAAATATGATTACTTCCTCATGATGACCTGATGCAGAGGAATGAAGGCATCGATGTAATGGATCGACCTCTCCGAGAAGAGCAACCAAGACCGAGAAGACTCGGTAGAATTTCGTAGCCACATCTTTCCCTTAATCCACCTCTTAAATCTCGGGACGAGATTTCTTATAGTGGAGGAGAATTGTGACGCCCGGATAATTAGGCTACCGTAAACCTCTGTTAATGATGCCACGTCACCACATTTACTGTTGTTAATCTCGCGTTAGTTCAAAACTGATTCAAAATTCAAATTCAAAAATATGTCAAACAACAAAAGTTTCAAAAGTTGTAACAAAAATGTTCGGGCGGTGCTGAATATTACAAGGGTAATTATAGTAAATAAAACACATGTTTAGAAAATGCATAAATGTTTTAAATTGAATTAAAACAGAAAAGGAAAAAGAGAGATAAAAAGAAATATAAAAACAGAAAAGACAAACAAAATTAAAATAAAAGGAGAAAGGCCCCCCTGGCCCAACTGGGCATTAGCCCAGTCAACCGGCCCACCGACGCCGGCCCACCCACTCCCCTTATTCCCCCTCATCAAAACCCTAGCCACTACAGCGACCCCACTTCCCCTCCCCAGTCGCCTCTCCCTCTCCCCTCCTCCCGATCCCATCTGGATCAAGGAGGGGCTCGACCTCGACGCGCCGACTGCACCACCCCCCACGACCCATCGTTGTCGTCCTCTCCGTCGTCGACCCGGCCCCGACCTCACCACCTCGTCGCCGTCGACCGCTGGATCCCGCTTCCTCGCCGGATCGCCACCCCGCCATCGCTCGTCCCCATACTCCTCCTCGCCGG
>NC_041380.1:195624775-195633314 GCF_002162155.2 Triticum dicoccoides
GCTCGCTGGTCGGACCCCGCTCCGGCCATGGCCTCACCATGGCCACTGACCTCCCCTGTGCCAGCGCCCTGCCGGGTCCGCCGCCCCTGGGCGTGCGCCTGCTCGGGCAACATCGCCCCGCGGCCCCGTTAACCACCACCCGCACGCCCGCTATGGCCCTTTGGCCCACTGACAAAGGGGCCCCACCCCAGAACGTATTTTAAAAAAAGAAAATAATAATAATAATAATAATAATAATTAATTAATTAAAGAAATAATTAACTTAATTAATTTTGATAAATTAAACTAAAACAACTAATTAAGCCTAACTAATTAACCTAAACCCTAATTAACTAAAACAGTCAATGACAGGGGGTCCCACCCCTATTGACCAGTCAAACGTTGACTGGTCAACTGGGTCCCTCTGGCCCACCTGTCAGTCACTGGGTACACTTTTGTTTACACTGTGCTGGGTGCGCCTAGCAGTTTAGCAATTATTTTTCGAATTAAAAATAATTCCAGAAATTAATAAAATCTTTAGAAAATCATATCTTTTAATCCGTAACTCGGATTAAATTATTTTCAACATGAAAGTTGCTAAGAACGATGAGACGAATCCGGATACGCAGCCCGTTCGTCCGTCACGCATCCCTAGCATAGTGAACATGCAACCTTCCCCCTTCGACCCATCTGTCCGAAAACGCGAAACACCGGGAATACTTTCCCGGATGTTTCCCCCCTTCACTGGTACCACCTTGTACCGCGTTATGGTACACCTAGCATCACGCTTTGTCATGTCATGCACCATCTTGCATTTGTTTGCATTATATTTGTTGTTTCTTCCCCCTCTTCTCTCGCTAGACATCGAGACCGACGCCGCTGCTACCCAGTTCGACTACGGTGTTGACGACCACTCTCTCTTGCCAGAGCAACCAGGCAAGCCCCCCCTTGATCACCAGATATCGCCTACTCTCTTTCTACTGCTTGCATTAGAGTAGCGTAGCATGTTACTGCTTTCCGTTAATCCTATTCTGATGCATATCCTGTCCTTGCTACTACTATTGTTACCTTTACCTGCAATCCTAATGCTTAGTATAGGATGCTAGTGTTCCATCAGTGGCCCTACACTCTTGTCTGTCTGCCATGCTATACTACTGGGCCGTGATCACTTCGGGAGGTGATCACGGGCATATTCTATATACTTTACACTGTACATTACCTGTGGTACTGTTCAGAGTTGGGGGCTGAAGGGGCAGGTGGCTCCATCCCGGTAGAGGTGGGCCTGGGTCCCCGACGGCCCTCGACTGTTACTTTGTGGCGGAGCAACAGGGCAGGTTGAGACCACCTAGGAGATAGGTGGGCCTGGCCCTGGTCGGTGTTCGTGGATACTTAACACGTTTAACGAGATCTTGGTATTTGATCTGAGTCTGGCTACTGGCCTATACACACTAACCATCTACGCGGGGATAGTTATGGGCACTCGACGTCGTGGTATCAGCCGAAGCCTTCGTGACGTCAGCGACTGAGTGGCGCGCGCCGGATTGGACCGTAAGCCTGCTCTTGTAATAAGGGGGTTAGTTCTGCTTCCGGCCGCGTACGCAACGAGCAGGTGTGCAATGGGCGATGGGCCCAGACCCCTGCGCCATAGGATTTAGACCGGCGTGCTGACCTCTCTGTTGTGCCTAGGTAGGGTTGCGACGTGTTGATCTTCCGAGGCCGGGCATGACCCAGGAAAGTGTGTCCGGCCAAATGGGATCGAGCGTGTTGGGATATGTGATGCACCGCTGCAGGGAAGTTAATCTATTCGAATAGCCGCGATCTTCGGTAACAGGACGACTTGGAGTTGTACCTTGACCTTATGACAACTAGAACCGAATACTTAATAAAACACACCCTTCCAAGTGCCAGATACAACCGGTGATCGCTCTCTCACAGGGCGACGAGGGGAGGATCATCGGTTAGGGTTATGCTATGCTATGCTACTTGGAGGACTTCAGTCTACTCTCTTCTACATGCTGCAAGACGGAGGCTGCCAGAAGCGTAGTCTTCGAAAGGACTAGCTACCCCCCTTATTCCGGCTTTCTGCAGTTCAATCCACATATAATAGCCTTATTCCAGTTGATAGCAATGCATACATATGTAGTATAGTTCCTTGCTTGCAAGTACTTTGGATGAGTACTCACGGTTGCTTTCTCCCTCTTTTCCCCTATCCCTTCTACCTGGTTGTCGCAACCAGATGTTGGAGCCCAGGAGCCAGACGCCACCTTCGACGACGACTCCTACTACACCAGAGGTGCCTACTACTACGTGCTGCCCGCTGACGATGACCAGGAGTAGTTTAGGAGGATCCCAGGCAGGAGGCCTGCGCCTCTTTCGATCTGTATCCCCGTTTGTGCTAGCCTCCTTAAGGCAAACTTGTTTAACTTATGTCTGTACTCAGATATTGTTGCTTCCGCTGACTCTTGTGCCTTCGAGCATTTGTATTCGAGCCTTCGAGGCCCTTGGCTTGTAATATAAAGCTTGTATTATTTTAATTTGTGTCTAGAGTTGTGTTGTGATATCTTCCCATGAGTTCCTGATCTTGGTCGTACACATTTGCGTGCATGATTAGTGTACGGTCAAATTGGGGGCGTCACACCATGGACTCAACATTAGTCATAAAGAACTCACATACTTATTGCAAAAATCTATTAGTCATTGAAACAAAATACTACAAGCATGCTCCTAGGGGGATAGATTGGTAGGAAAACACCATCGCTCGTCCCCGACCGCCACTCATAAGGAAGATAATCAATAAACACCTCATGCTCCAACTTCGTTACATAACGGTTCACCATACGTGCATGCTACGGGACTTGCAAACCTCAACAAAAGTATTTCTCAATTTCACAATTACTCAACTAGCACGACTCTAATATCGCAAAACTATTGCAAGGAATCAAACATATCATATTCAGCGATCTACAAGTTTTATGTAGGATTTTATGACTAACCATGTGAATGACCAGTTCCTGTCATCTCTCTAAATAGATATAAGTGAAGCAAGAGAGTTTAATTCTTTCTACAAAAGATATGCCCGTGCTCTAACAAATATAAGTGAAGCAAAAGAGCATTCTACAAATGGCGGTTGTCTATGTAAAGAGAAACATGCAATCCAAACTTCAAATGATATAAGTGAAGCACATGAAGCATTCTATAAAGCCATGCTCAAAAGATATAAGTGAAGTGCAAAGAGCATTCTATAAATCAACCAAGGACTATCTCATACCAGCATGGTGTATAAAATAAAAATGAAAGCTAAATGCAAAAGACGCTCCAAGATTGCACATATCGCATGAACGAAACGAATCTGAAAACATACCGATACTTGTTGAAGAAAGAGGGGATGCCTCCCCAGCATCCCCAAGCTTAGACGCTTGAGTCTCCTTGAATATTTACTTGGGGTGCCTCGGGCATCCCCAAGCTTGAGCTCTTGCCTCTCTTCCTTCTTCTCACATCGAAACCTTCTCAATCATCGAACACTTCATCCACACAAAACTTCAATAGAAAACTCGGTAAGATCCGTTAGTATAATAAAGCAAATCACTACTATAAGTACTGTTACAAACCAATTCATATTTTGTTTTTGCATTGTGTCTACTGTAATATAACTTTTTCATGGCTTAATCCACTGATATAAATTGATAGTTTCATCAAAACAAGCAAACTATGCATCAAAAACAGAATCTGTCTAAAACAGAACAGTCTGTAATAATCTGAACATTCACCAAACTTCTGATACTTGAAAAATTCTATCAAAATTAGGAAAACTTAAAAATTTGTATAGGAAGACAGTGCAAAAAGAATCATAACCATTTGACGTTCCAGCTAAAAATGTAAAATCGTGCACTACAGCCAAAGTTTCTGTCCTGCACCGTACAAACCATCAAGCAAATGTAAACATCCTAAAGGCAAACCTTGGCACATTATTTTATTTCTAAACTTTTTAAAAGCACACAACAGAATTAAATGACTCTCTAAAACTTCCGGGTTGTCTCCCTAGCAGCACTTTCTTTAAATCCATTAAGCTAGGCATATAGTGCTCAAGTAGTGAATCCACCCGGATCCCAAGGTATATCAAAGCCAATTTGAATCAACAATGATTTGTAATTTAGTAGTGAGCACAAAGTAACATATATCATGTAACAACGAAGTCTAACTCTCTTCCTATGCATCTTCATGTCATAAAAGAACAATTCATGCACACAAAGTAAAGGCCAATGCATAGTATAAACAGTTTCTTGCAATTTTATCATATTGGAAACATAAAGAGGTGGAGATATAGTTTCTCTCTCATAATAATTGCAAGTAGGAGCAGCAAGCATATGCATATTATATTCATCAAAATTATCATGTGCAATGGTAAAAGGCAACCCATCAATGTAATCCTTAATATGTGCAAACTTCTCCGATATAGTGTAGTTGGGAGAATTCAAAAAGATAATAGGACTATCATGTGTGGGTGCAATAGCAACAATTTCATGTTTAACATAAGGAACTATAGCAAGTTCATCTCCATAAGCATCATTCATATTGGCATCTTGGCCACAAGCATAGCAAGCATCATCAAAAAGGGATATTTCAAGAGAATCAAAGGGATCATAACAGTCATCATAGCAATCATCCTTCGGTAAGCACGAAGGGAAATTAAACAATGTATGAGTTGAAGAGTTACTCTCATTAGAAGGTGGGCACGGGTGATCAATCCGCTCTTCCTCCTTGTGTTCCTCGCTCTCCTCCTCATCTTTTTCATCCAATGAGCTCATAGTGTCATCAACTTCTTCTTCCATAGATTCCTGCAAAATATTAGTCTCTTCTTGTACAACGGAGTATTCCTCAATATATTGTTTAACATGGGTATTAGAAGCATAATTATCATAGAAATATTTAAGTATAGCAAAATTTTCAGATTTGTGAAAAGTAGCATCATACTTTTCAATCAAAGAAGCAATTTCATAAGCACCCTCGAAAGCAACAAATTCTTCAATTTGTTGAACACCATAGTAACTATAAACTCCTTTAGCATAAGAAGATAAGATTCCATTATCAATAAACTCACATTGGTAGGGAAGGTGTTTCTTGGGGTTTTCAGAACAACAAGTAAAATCATATAATTCACATAAATTCCAAGCATAGCATTGCAAACGTTGAATTTGACTCTATAATAATTTCCCTTTTTCATATATACGGTGTCGCACATAACAAGCATGCTCATCTAAAGATTTGCCCTCAACTAAGCTAGTTGGGGTTTCGGCACGAGCACAAAGGGATCGAAGATGATCCAAGTAATAAGCTTCAGCAGTGCGATAGATTTTGATTGGTTCTTCAACCATTGGTTCAGTAGGTACAACTAATTTTTTTGGTATTTTGCGTTTCCTACCCATAACTAAAGATAGAAAAAAACTAAGAACAACAAATAAAAATTACTTAGTGATAAAGCAAACAAGCACACACGAGAATATTCACCCCGCGCTATTGCTCCCCGGCAACGGCACCAGAAAAAGGTCTTGATAACCCACAAGTATAGGGGATCACAACAATTTTCGATAAGTAAGAGTGTCGAACCCAACGAGGAGCTAAAGGTAGAACAAATATTCCCTCAAGTTCTATCGACCACCAATACAACTCTACTCACGCTTGACGTTCGCTTTACCTAGAACAAATATGAAACTAGAAGTACTTTGTAGGTGTTGTTGGATAGGTTTTCAAGATAATAAAGAGTACGTAAATAAAAAGTAGGGGCTGTTTAGATAAAGAAACAATAAAGTAAATATAGCGAGTGTGGAAAAGTGGTGGTAGGAGCTGCGAAATTGCCCCTAAGCAATTGACTACTTTACTAGACCGATAGCAAGTATTATGTGGGAGAGGCCACTGCTAGCATGTCATCCCTGACTTGGAATTCTATGCACTTATGATTGGAACTATTAGCAAGCATCCGCAACTACTAATGTTCATTAAGGTAAAACCCAACCATAGCATTAAGATATATTGGTCCCCCTTCAATCCCGTATGCATCAATTTCTATGCTAGGTTGAAGATTCTGTCACTCTTGCCCTCCAATACATAGTCCTATCAACATACAACTAACCCTAGGGTGTGATCCACGCGCGCAATCATATGATGGGCACCAAAGGACAGCAACATAACCACAAGCAAATTAAATCAATCATAGCAATTCATCAACCACCGATAGGACAACGAAAATCTACTCAGACATCATAGGATGGCAACACATCATTGGATAATAATATGAAGCATAAAGCACCATGTTCAAGTAGAGGGTACAGCGGGTTGCGGGAGAGTGGACCGCTGTAGATAGAGGGGGGAAGGTGATGGAGATGTTGGTGAATATGGCGGAGGTGTTGGTGTAGATCATGGTGATGATGATGGCCCCCGGTGGCACTCCGGTGCCACCGAAAGCGAGGGGGAGAGAGCCCCCCTCCTTCTTCTTCTTCCTTGACCTCCTCCCTAGATGGGAGAAGGGTTTCCCCTCTGTTCCATGGCCTCCATGGCATGGGAGGGGCGAGAGCCCCTCCGAGATTGGATCTGTCTCTCTGTCTCTCTTTGTTTCTGCATTCTGTTCTGGCTCTGTTTCACCATTTCTTATATATATGGAGATCTGTAACTCCGATTGGCCTCAAACCTTCGCTGTGATTTTTTTTCCGAATATTAGCTTTCTTGCGGCAAAAGAAGAGCGTCAACCGCCTTACGGTGGGCTCACGAGGGTAGGGGCACGCCCTAAGGGGGGGGGGCTGCCTTGTGACCACCTCGGGCACTGGTTCACGTTGATTTTCCGTCCGAATTTTCCATATTTTCCAAAAATAAGCTCCATCTGTTTTTATCCCATTTGGACTCCATTTGATATGGATATTCTGCGAAACCAAAATCATGGAACAGACAGGAACTGCCACTGGGCACTAGATCAATATGTTAGTCCCAAAAATAATATAAAAAGTTGCCAAAAAGTATATGAAAGTTGAATAATATTGGCATGGAACAATCAAAAATTATAGATATGACGGAGATGTATCAGAATACAAGATGAAGAATACTTGAACTCCTCCAAAAAGTATCTTGAAGAACACTTCAATAATGAATTAAATCCTTGATGAACCATCATGTAGAGCCTCCATGAAGAACTCCGGTAATAAAAGGATGATAGAAAAAAAGAGAAGTTTAAAACATAAGGTGAATCCTTGCAATGATTTAGATGAATCTTTGTGGTGATATAATTGAGAGATCTTGGAACTCCGGGAAAAGCCTTGCGGTGATTAGATGAAGCTTTGAAATGATATAATTGAAATAACTTTGAACTCCAGAAAGAAAAGATAAAGCATCTCGAACCGAGAATGTGATATGATGAACCACTCCGGAAAGAAGAAATTAGATCACTTCGATCAAACAATAATAAGAATTATGTTATGAGTATCCTTCACCAATTTAAATTGATGACAAACAACGGATTGCATACAACTTATTTTCGTTGAGAAGGATTAAGATAGATATAACTTCACTTTGGAAGGTCTTCAATGAACCACCCGTAGGAGTTGGAAAGAACGAATGAAATGATAAAATAACAACAGAAGAGGAATGTTGGATGAACCACCGTAAAGGTTAAATGAACGAACGAAGTAAAACGAACGCATCACCAGGAAGAATTGGAAAATGAAAGGTGATACTTGAGGGAATTTAGATACATGAGAACGAAGAGATCATGAGCTGATAAGAGAATACTTGAATGATGCACTGGTATGATATGGAGAATGAGAGCTAAAAGCTGGAATGAATAATTCTGAGATGATGGGCCCCGGAGAATCAAACTGAAAAGACTCTTGAATTGCTCCGGTTGGGTGAAAAGAATTGTCACAGTCGAAAACAATTATGAGAGGATAACATCAAGCTAGAATCATGAATCTTCAAGAGAACGGACCAAGAGTTAGAGGAAACACTTCTTTGGTCTTCAAATGTTGAGAATGACGATGAGAAACACCACCATGCACTACAAAAAAAAGACACATCCGTGACATTTTGGGCCGAACGATTTTTTTCTGTCATACATATGACACTTCTATGACAATAATTGTGACAAAACCCGGTATCATCATAGATGTGGTGGGCTCCTACTTCTATGACAAAAAATCATGACAAAACCCGGTATCATCATAGATGCAGCTGCATGACATTCTTTGGGCCGTCCATGACGGAAAAAACCATGGTAGAAGCGAGGGCGAGGAAAATTTCGGGGAGTTCCCGGTTACGGTGGGAGGTCGGGGGCCGAGCGATGCGCGTTTCTCTCATACACGTACACGCGTGTGTGCGAGGCGTTGGCTCTAACTGAACCCGAGCAAGGCGTTGGGTTCTAACTGAACCCGAGCGATTGCACTTTAGGCTACGCATTACTGAACCCGAGCAATCAATCGATGGTTGTTAACTGAACCCGATCGAGCGATTCCTTCACTACTGCTGCTAACTGAAGCCAATCGATGTTGCCTCTGGGATGAACAGTGAGCGTTCCGGGGGG
>NC_041380.1:195633667-195647437 GCF_002162155.2 Triticum dicoccoides
GGTGGCATTGCCTCTTGATGAACAGGACCCCGTGATGTGGTGGAGGGCTGGATGAACAGTAGACAGTGGAGGGGTGCCCATGGAGGGGTGGTTGAATAGGACCCCATGGTATGGAGGGCTGGATGAACAATAGACGGTGGAGGGGTGCCCGTGGAGGGGTGGTTGAACAGGACCCCGTGGTATGGAGGGCTGGATGAACAGTAGACGGTGGAGGGGTGCCCGTGGAGGGGTGGTTGAACAGTAGCCGGTGGAGTAGCGCGCGGTGGAGGCTCGATGAACAGGAGCCCGTGGAGGCTGGAGGAGGTCGATGGTGGAGATGAACAGTATCTCGTGGAGTCCCATTTTGCGGTACGCCACACCCCTCCCGATGAACAGGACCCCCGTTTCGACCGTAGCGCTCCAACACAAGTTTGTTTCGTCCGTTTTGCGGTATGCCATACCTCTCCCGATCAACAGGACCCCCGTTCCGACTGTAGGAGGTCCGTTTCGTCCGTTTTGCGGTACGCCACACCCCTCCCGATCAACAGGACCCCCGTTTCGATGGTAGGAGGTCCATTTCCTCCGTTTTGTGGTAAGCCAAACCCCTCCCGATCAACAGGACCCTGTTCCGAATGTAGGAGGTCCATTTCCTCTGTTGTGCGGTACGCCAGGCCTCGTTTCCATCACCTGTTACATCCAAGCCCTCCCGATGAACACGACCACGCATTCTGTTCGACCCAGCCAGTTGGCTCCCACGCGTTCCATTGACTCCCGATGAACATGACGCATTCCGTTGCCTCCCCATGAACACGACGCATTCCGTTGCCTCCCCATGAACACGACGATGACACTGTTTCTCCGTTTCGACCCAGCTATGTACACGAGCCCTGGCCGTACGTATGCGCGAGTAGGCGTTCGAGACCCCGCCCGTATGTACACATACATGGCCGTATTTTCTTTCTTGCACCTGGCCGCTGTACGTACGTGTACATGCTACATGCTCGCCTCTACTACGACACGTACGCACCTCTACTACGACACGTGCGCGCCTCTACATCCACCAGTATATATGTACGTACACGTTCGCGACCAGAATGACAACGCTATGTACGCTTCGACCAGGTGGGTCCTCACTGTCAGGCACTTCCTTGCCTGTGAAGATGTAGCTGATGGGTCCCAGCAGTCAGGGGGGCGAATCGCTTTTTTTGCCAGGATGCACTTCCTTGTGTGCGAAGATGTGGCTGGTGGGTCCCAGCAGTCAGGGGCAAACGTTTTTTTGCGAAATACGGTGGCCCGTCTGGTGGGTCCCCGCTGTCAGGTGGATGAATAATTATTATGCACGTAATAAGCAGGCACTTCCTTGCTGCGGCCGTGGACCCAGCTGTCAGCCTCTCCACGTACAGTCCATGTCCGATGGAAGTCGTTCCTTGACCACGTTGACCACGCCGCGCTGAGAGCACCAGGGCGGTGGAACACGGCGAGGCCTAGGAAGGGAACGACGCGGAGCCGGGGAAGACGCGGCAGTGGATGCCCACGCGTAGAGGAGTACGAGGGTTCACAGGTTCGCTACGGTGTGAGGCTGCCGTCGCCGCAGAATAATAGGGGGTGTGGGTGAGTAGAGGGATGGCCTGGCCAACGGTGGGAGTAGTAGGGGGCGGTGAGGCCTTCGCCGCATCACAGCCGGCCACGGGAGGCAGGAGCACGAGGCACGACCGGCGCTGGTTTGGGGGGCTGGAGCAAGAAGACCAGAGGTTGAAGAAACACTATGGCCGTTGGATGGACATCGTACGGTCACTGGAGCTAGAATCGTGCATATTGACTAAGTTGACAAAGTCCTCTTGTAACCTGCGTTTTGATTTTCGGTTTGCGTTTTTTTCCGCTCCCAAACGAGATGGCCGAAATTCGGCTATTTTAAAAATCTCGGTAAAATCTCGGACGAAATTATAAAACCAAAATTTGAATTTTAAATAAAAATTGACCAAAATTTGGCCGAAATTCGGCCAAAAATTTGTAAACAAGCAGAGGAAAAGTATAGCAGTTGAACAACACTGAGGAGTATGCAAATAAATGTTTACCGAACTAGCTTTGGGGATTAAAAGCTCTGCATCAGTCCAAAATCTCTTTTAGGTCCAAAAGAAAAGATTGAAAGGACAACGAGAGGTGCTGCAGAGGTGAGGAGGAATCGCTAATGGATTCAGCTGCAGCCCGCAGCCAGCAGAGATCAGCAAAACGGAGTCTTGCCGTCAGGAAGACGCGATTGGGGCAGGAGCGGCCGGCTCGAGCGGGGAGGCAGGCAGGATCTGGGCGGAGCGCCGCCGCCGCACAGACGGGAGGAGCAGGGGGGTCGTGAGTTATTTAGGGTTCGGATGTTCGGTTCGCTGCTGTTAAACTTAGGCAGACCGAGGGGAGGCCCCAGTAGTTGGATTGGGCCAAGAAACAGTTCAAACTGGGCCGAAAATTTTGGCCGGCACAGACATTTACTGGGCCCAGGCGAGATGGACGAAATTCGGCCGAAAATTGTTTTTTCGGCCGAAAATCAAAACACAGCTTGTAACGCCCTCGATGCGGCTATATCTCCCACGTGCCGAAGCACGATTTAGAGGCATAACCGCATTGAAAGCAATGTCGCAAGTGAGGTAATCTTCACACAACCCATGTAATACATAAGGGAAAGAGATACATAGTTGGCTCACAATCGCCACTTCACACAATTACATGAATAAAGCATTACATCATCTAGATACAATCAAGGTCCGACTACGGAACCAAAATAAAAGAAGACTATCCCAAATGCTACACAGATCCCGATCATCCCGATTGGGCTCCACTACCGATCAACTAGAAACGGAACAACATAATGAACACGATCTTCATCGAGCTCCTCCTTGAGCTTGGTTGCATCATCTGCGCGGTTCAACGGCACCTGCAAGCTGGTTTTGGAAGTATCTGTGAGTCACGGGGACTCAGCAATCTCACACCCTCGCGATCAAGACTATTTAAGCTTATAGGTAGGGTAAAAGGTATGAGGTGGAGCTGCAGCAAGCGACTAGCATATTTGGTGGCTAACATACGCAAATGAGAGCGAGAAGAGAAGGCAAAATCACGATCGAACAACTATGATCAAGAAGTGATCCTAGAACAACCTACGTCAAGCATTACTCCAACACCGTGTTCACTTCCCGGACCCCGTCCAGAAGAGACCATCACGGTAACACACGTGGTAGATGTATTTTAATTAAGGTCAACTTCAGGTTTTCTACAACCGGACATTAACAAATTCCCATTTGCCCATAACCGCGGGCACGACTTTCGAAAGATCAATCCCTACAAGGGTGTCCCAACTTAGTCCATCACAAGCTCTCACGGTCAACGAAGGATATTCCTTCTCCCAAGACAATCCGATCAGACTCGGCATCTCGGTTACAAGACATCCTCGACAATGGTAAAACAAGTCCAGCAACACCGCCCGAATGTGCCGACAAATCCCGATAGGAGCTGCACATATCTCGTTCTCAGGGCACACTCAGATTGTCCAAACTTCCGGTAGGCCAGCCCAGAGTTGCCCCTGGTGGCCACCGGCGGCTGACAAGGTGGACCAACACTCAGAGGAGCACTGGCCCGGGGGTTTAAATAAAGATGACCCTTGAGTCCGCGAAACCCAAGGGAAAAAGAGGCTAGGTGGCGAATGGTAAAACCAATGTTGGGCATTGCTGGAGGAGTCTTATTCAAGGCAAACTGTCAAGGGGTTCCCATTATAACCCAACCATGTAAGGAATGCAAAATCCGGGAACATAACACTGACCAGGCATAAGGCCGAGCCTTCTACCCTTTACCAAGTATATAGATGCATTAATTAAATAAGAGATATTGTGATATCCCAACAAAATATCCATGTTCCAACATGGAACAAACTCCAATCTTCACCTGCAACTAACAACGCTATAAGAGGGGCTGAGCAAAGCTGTAACATAGCCAAATAATGGTTTGCTACGACAAGGTGGGTTAGAGGCTTGACATGGCAATATGGGAGGCATGATAAAGCATGTGGTAGGCATCGCGGCATAGGCAAAGCAAAAGAGCGAGCAACTAGCAAGCAAAGATAGAAGTGATTTCGAGGGTATGGTCATCTTGCCTGCAAGGTTCTCTGAGAAGACGAAAGCTTGATCCTCGAACACGAACTCATCTCCCGGATCTACCCAAGCAAGAACAACAAGCAAAAGGGACACAATCAACCACGTGCAATGCTCAAGCAACATGATGCAAAACATGGCATGATATGCGGGATGCGATATACGATGCATATGCAAGATTTGGAATGGAATGAATGAACCTGGCCTCAACTTGGAAATCAAAGAGTGCCACTGGAAAGAGGAGTTGATTTCGGTTGAAATCGATATAAAGATCACCGGAATCAGATGCACGGTTTGGAAATGACAAGCAAAACAAATATGGCACCGGTCTGCGATAATCAACAAATAGCCTACTAAATGCATCAAGAACAGCATGCTATAGCAATCCAACATGGAAACAAAATACATGGAAGGGATCCACTCATGATGCTTAACAAAAGATGAACACTGAGCTACGGCTAATTCACTCAATAACAGGTTCAAACAAGCATGGAAAAAGTGCAAAAGATAACAGGTTTCAGACTTAGTGAAATTAAGAGCAAGTCAAGAATTTATCATCAGGAAGCAATGTTTAGAGCACGATAACTACATGCTACAGGAACATATCATGGCAAAGAATGGCATGGAATGAAGCTAATCAAAGCATATAACAAAAGTCCCTTAGTGACCATGAGCCAAAAGGGATCAGAGAATACAATTGCAAGCATGTGAACATAGCAAAAACATAAACAGATTCAGACTTAGTGAAAAACTGGAGCATGCAAAACAGATTGACGAGTAGGCATGTTTACGAGCTCGATGCACTCACTACAAAGTATGGCATAATAATCTAAGCATACACCCATCAAGAATACATGGCATAGAAGCTAGACATGGCAAGAACAGCAACATAGCATGGACGGATCAATAGCAACAACCTCGGCAAAATCGCTAAACATGTTAACAATCTGCCAAGAACATTTTATAGCAAAAGTAGAGCTCGATTGACTCAATCTAGGGTGCTCCATAAATTCAAACAAAGACATGGATGGATAGAGCACCACAATATCTACAAAACATCTTTACTGATCATCCTCAAATGAGGCACGGATCACTAGGAAACAACATGAACATATGGCATAAAGACAATAACAGGACAAGGAGTTGGTGAAATTCTAAGTCCCTGAAATCAGCATCATTGAGTAAGCTACTTTGCATGCTTGTGTTAGTCACCACAAAGATCACAAAAATACATGACATACACCCCTGTAAACATGGCATGGCATACATCAAAACACATGTAGAGCTCAGGATCATAGCATGCACACATTAATCATGGCAAAAATGACAAAAGGCCATTTGCTGAAACAGATCTGACATAATCATCAGATAGCCCTCTTCCAACAGCATTTCAGGCATCAAGATGAGCTCAAATGAAAATTATGCAATGAGGTGAAATGATGTACTCGTCGAGACGAACATGTTGATAAGCTACATGCACGAATCGGAGCTACGATGAGAAATTTATGATGCGATGAATATGCTCAAAAAGATAATGAAATCTGGGGGACTTGGTGAAATTTGGACCTCTCTGGAAAAGTCAACCCGGGACGAAGCGGCGCGGGACGGAGGGATCCGGATCTAGACGGAGGCCGTTTGGTTGCCGGGACTGGTGGATCTCATCCCGATCCGGGTCAACACCAGCTCCGGAGACCCTAGAGCTTCGGTGATCGCTGGAGAGGACGGAGGAAGGCCGATGGAGGCGCGGAGAGACGTCGGGGAGGCCGGGGACGGCCGGCGGCGCAAGATCCGGCTGGACTCCACCGGATCTGGGCCAGAGGAGGCTAGCGCGGGGTGGCAGGGACGGTGGCCGGCGAGGTCAAGAGGCGGCGGCGGGGCGGCACCGGCAAGGTGCGCGAGGCTCGGCGCTCGGGTGCAGTCGACGGCGACGAGATCTGGGAGAGCGACGGCGCATTTCACGGAGGCGGCACCTGACACAACCGGCGGCGAGGGAGGTGAGGCGGTCCTGCGGGGTTCCGGCCGCCGGAGGTGGCGCGGGCAGCGCGGACGCGAAAGCCGGCGAGGAGGCGAGGTGCTGGACATCGGGGCAGGTGCGGGCCGGGCGGCGGCGCGGTCGGGCTCGTGTGGGCCCGATCTGGGCTCCGCAGGCCAGCATGGTGGGGAGGAGAGAGAGGAGCGGCGGCGCTGATGTGTCACACCGTGGTTGGCTGCGGCGGGCGGCGCGGACATGTCTGTCGGTGGAGAAGAAATGTCTGGCGACGCGCGGAGGAGGAGGTTAGGTTTGCACCGCGAATTTCGGAGGGGGTCACATATATATAGGTAGAGGGAGCTAGGAGTGTCCAAATGAGGTGCGGTTTTCTTCCACGCGATCGTGATTGAACGACCGAGAGGATGGAGGAGGGTTTGGTGGGTTTTGGGCCACTTTGGAAGGGTGTTGGGCTGCAACACACACGAGGCCTTTTCAGTCCCTCGGTTAACTGTTGGAGTATCAAACGAAGTCCAAATGGCACGAAACTTGGCAGGCGGTCTACCGGTAGTAAACCAAGGCTGCATGGCAATTCTCGGTCCAATCCGAAAACGTTTAACACCCGCACACGAAAAGAGGTAGAAAGGGGCACCGGAGGACATAGGAGCGCCGGATTGCAAAACGAACAACTGGGAAATGCTCGGATGCATGAGACGAACAAGTATGCAAATGAAATGCACATGATCACATGATATGCAATGCATGACACGCAAGCAATGACAAGGCAACAACAGTGAATAACTAGAAGACACCTGGCACATCGGTCTCGGGGCGTTACACCTCTGTCCCCGTCAACTTAGTAGGCCCACAAGTCAGCCTGCCACTATACTGGGTCCCAGCTAACAGGGGGAGTATTCATTTTTTTGTGCATAATAAGGAGGCACTTCCTTGCGTGCGAAGATATAGCTGGTGGGTCCGAGCTGTCAGCAGTGGTAACGTTTTTTTCACGAAATACAGAGGCCCTTTCGGTGGGTCCCTGATGTCAGGTGGAGGAATCATTATTTTGCGTGTAATAATGAGGCATTTCCTTGCGTGCGGCCGTGGACCCAGCTGTCGGCCTCTCCACGTACAGTCCACTTCAGATGCATGTCGGTCGTTGACCACGTTGACCAGGCCGCACCGAGAGCACCAGGGTGGTGGACGACGGCGAGGCCTGGGAAGGGAACGACACGGAGGCAGGGAAGACTCGGCAGTTGTTTCCCACGCGGAGGGGAGTACGACTGTACGAGGGCTTACTGGTTCGTCTGCCGTCGCCGGAGAATAACAGCAGGTGTGGGTGAGTAGAGGGATGGCTAGGCCAGCGATGGGAGTATAGTGGGGCGGTGAGGCCTGCGTGGCAGCACAGCCGGCCGTGGGGAGGAGGGAGCAGGCAGTCCCGCCGGCACTTGTTTGAGCGGCTAGAGCAGGAAGAGCAGAGATTGAAGAAGCACGACGGTCGTTCGATGGACATCCAACAGTCACTGCTTGTGCGTCAACCTTTTTTTAGGAAAGCCTCAAATCTGTGGAAAACAGCATACAAACCATCTGCCATTATTTCTAATAATTTACAGCCCATTTGCTAATTCTTAAGGTTTTTTTGGAGCCCATATTCTTTTTGTTAGCATTATGACCCATATTTTGGCCACGGTTAAAAAATTATATGAAATTTTGCATATTTGTGCGGTCCGAACTATTTTTAATCCCGAAATTTCGACTCACATTCAAACTGATTTTAAAAATAAATGTATATCGATATAAAATCCAACAAATTCTCCACGCATAAAAATTAATGTAATTTAAAATCTCGAAATGAAAAAAAGATATTTGAAACTAATTGTCGGTTTGATGTGTTTTAAAAATGTACAAACCATTTCCAATTACTGATAGGCCATTTTCTCGGCCAGCCGAATGAAGCTCTCCTCGTCTTGAAAGATTTGCAACCCAACAGGCCTGACAAAGCGACTTACTTGGCAAATCACAAAAAAACTGGGTTGTGGCCGTGGACCCAGCTGTCAGCCTCTCCACGTACAGTACTCTTCCGATGGAAGTCGGTCATTGACCAAATTGACCACGCCGCACCGAGAGCACCAAGGCGGTGGACGACGGCGAGGCCTAGGACGGGGACGACGCGGAGTCGGGGAAGACGCGGCAGTGGATGCTCACGCGGAGAGGAGTACGAGGGTTCACTGGTTCGTCTGCGGTGTGAGGCTGCCGTCGCCGCAGAATAACAGGGGCCGTGGGTGAGTAGAGGGATACCCTAGGCCAGCGGTGGGAGTAGTAGGGGGCGGTGAGGCCTTCGCGGCATCACAGTCGGCCACGAGAGGCACGAGCACGCGGCACAACCGGCACTGCTTTGGGCGGCTGGAGCAACAAGACCAGAGGTTGAAGAAGCACTACGGCCGTTGGATGGACATCGTACGATCACTGGAGCTAGAATCGTTCATATTGACTAAGTTGACAAAGCCCTCCGTCCTCGTCAACTTAGTAGGCCCACAAGTCAGCCACTCACTATGGTGGTTCCGGAAGCGCCGGGGGAAGAAGACGAGAGATTGAAGAAGGATGCCGGCCGTTGGATGTAAATCCAACGCCTTCTTAGGCTTCGACCTACTGGTCCACATGTCAGCCAGTCCATTTGTTTTTTAGTCCATTTGGTGGGCTGGGTGAAACAATGATGTAGCATCTATGCAGCCCGTTTAAATCCCATTTGCATTTTTCTCGAAATCCGCGGACTTGCAGGGCTGGGTGAAAATATCATGTTGGGCTAGACGGAGAAATGTTATAAAAACATAAACACATGATTGCACGTCAGTAAAATCTTTGCAAGCTTATGTACGCAATCACTAGGAGTTAACTTGCCAAGTTATATATAAACAATTATTATTATTATTTTGTAAGAACTTTCAACTTACGAAATAAAATATCATTTTAATTTGATGAGTTAATAGTACGTGGGGTATTATTGTTTTTTAGGCTAGACGTGGGACAGTTGAGTTGGTTCTAGGGGAAAGTACTGGGAGAAAACTTAGTTTACATCGAAAAAGAAAGTGGGAGAAAATTCAGAGACCTGCTGGGTCCACCTGAGGAGGGGAATATGTTCGGAGGAAGGATATTCAAAGCACGGCAGCCGAGTGAACTAGTTTTTTTACGGACAAGTGAACTAGTTTACATACATAAGAAAATAGCCACTAAAAAAAGCAATCAGGTTAATGGGTTCTTAAAAGAAATATTTCAGACAAAACAGATAATTAAGACACATAGGCTAATTCATGAAACACTCAGATGATAAAGGTGCTTATAAACAGATAAACTACAACATCTAGACCTTCCTGGCACGCTTGATCATGACGCTGCGGCTGTCCGGGTACTCGTCGATTACGGGAAGCAGACACGCCCTCATGTCCAAAATCTGCCTGTACATGTCGTAGCATGCATATGCGTCCTTGGCCGTGTAGGTTATGTAGGCTAGATTCAGAGGTACCTCCCACGTGTTCAGGTCGTCTTCTTTCATGTTGGCGTATCAGGGGTTGATGATGGTCTCAGCGAGGTCAACCAGGGAGTCCTTCTCCTGCCCGTTGCTGATGATCTTGTATTGCTTCTGGATGTCGACAAGCTTGTTGCACCAGATGGCCGATTCGTCGCGTTCTTCCTTCTCTCCACCGTAGCAAAGGTGTAGTGGGCGCTGCCGATGAAATGGGCGAATGCTCCAGAACCTGGTGCAGCCATAGGACTGAGGCGAGGCAGAGCTTCACCGAGTCCATATCGTTGGTGTACATCACATTCAACTTGGTGCAGCCATAGGACTGAATGGTGAACTCAAAGGGGAACTCCTTGCTGAAGTCCATATCCAACAAGCTCACCCCTCGGTTCTCCATTGGAGTCTCTTCGAGTGAACAAGTGTGTAGGCGGCGGCAGCAGTTTGTTTTTCAGCTCTTGGGGAACTGGATTCAACAGTAAGCTGAGTGTGTACAGGCGACAACAGTTACTACCCCTCCTTCGTCCGCTGCATGCTTGGCAGAAGATGCACCCTCAGCCACACGTCGGTTCACGAGCGGGTGTGTATTGGTACTATAATAACATGAGTTAGTGGTCACTTTACTTAAATTTAATTAGCTTTAATAGAAATTTATACTTAAAACAAGCAATGCATTCACTCGTTCTGTCAGTGCCACAGGATCAACATGCACAACAATTAGAATTATTATTCTCAGGACGCACACGATCAACACATTTGTCGCACTTTCACAAAGATAATACTACCAATTTTGAAATGTTTGTTATGGTTGTTGTCCTCTGCATCATCATGCTGTGTTTCCCATCTTGCAAGATTCAGAACCAACAAATTATATCCAAATAATAAGTACAACAAATATGCCTACACATCTCATTGAGTCCCAGCTTCCAAGATTCAGAACCAACAAATAAGATTCAAATAATAAGTACAACAAAGATGCCTACACATCTCATTGATTCCCAGCTTGCAAGATTCAGAACCAACAAATAAGATTCAAATAATAAGTACAACTAAGATGCCTACACATCTCACTGATTCCCAGCTTGCAAGATTCAGAACCAACCCATTAGAGCCTTTTGATAAAGTGAATATCGGGATTAAAACCATCTTGGCTAGCCATGTCATACAATCGAAGAACTTGGCGAATGCTCTTGACTGTGACAACATCTGTAGTTGAGTATTCCTGTTTGCACAGCACGTTTGCACAACAGAAACAAGGAGACATGAGAGCATGATTTCTATTTAATAGCGGCCTCCTTGAACTCAACCTCCAGCTCTACATGGATGAGGTCTCCCTGGAGTTCCATGATTCAATTCATGCGCCTTTTTCTGCAGTTCACCTGAAATGAAGCAAAGATTGCATCATTCAGCTAGCAAGAAGTACTTGCTCTTGTGAGCTGGCAGGTTCTTATTTAGTAGTAGGACTAAAATTGAGGAACATTAAGGTTGGTTGTCCGGCTCATGTAAGGTGCAACTATAATTTTCTTATCCTTTTGTGCAGTTCCACTAAAATAAAGTGCCATTGTGGTGACAGTGACAGCTCCATCTTGCAAAGGCTAATAAAATGTTGCATGAGATTACCAGCAGAACTTGACGGGGATTTTGGAAACTCCAATCACCATTTTGTGTAGTTCCACCAAAATTGAGAGATGTTGCCCACGTGACATTTTAGTTGAACTGCACAAGACACTCATTCCAAAAAAAGTGTTTTGTGCAGTTCACCAAAAGGTCACAATAGCAACAAGGTGAAATGGATATCCCTATCTGCACAAAAAGATAGAAAGTAAACTGTTGCTGGTCAATAAGAATATACGAAACATATACAAAATGAAAAGAAGCATCTTAATTATGTTCATGGCAATCACGCAAGGACAGTAGAAATTTTAAAACATCAGCAATGCTTCATGTTACCAGAAGCATTATGATCAATAATGAGATTCCTCAAATATGGGATTACTTTAATGGTGGCATTGCTTGTTTACCAGACACAGTAAATCAACAGCAGCTAAAGAGTTGGTTTAAGGGCATGGGATCGTGGGGACACCAGGACACTCAGCAGCGTAAAGGAGCAAACTTACTTATCATACTGGGGAAAACAGCAGGAGTGCCATTTGTAACACAGTTTAATTGCATCTTATCACCGGAGGCATTAGATTAACAATAACACTGGTTAGACATGTCCCTAAGGTAATAGTGTGATCGCTTCATTTTACATGCGCCCTTACATTAACAACAGCAAAAGGTTGGTATAAGGACATGCGACAGTGGACGCATCAGCACAATGTACCTACAAGGAGGCATAAAGTGGTGATGCCGAGTTTGTTCATGCTATGTGAGGGCAGCAAATCTAATCCTGGAGACCTTGTACTATGTGAGGGCAGCAAATCTAATCCTGGAGACCTTTTACTATGTGAGGGCAGCAAATCTAATCCTGGAGACCTTTTACTATGTGAGAGCAGAAAATCTAATTCTGAGACCTTTTACTATGTGAGGGCAGCAAATCTAATCCTGAGACCTTTTACTATGTGATGGCAGCAAATCTAATACTGGACATACTCTGTTGACTTGTCCACCAGCCGCCACTTTCTATCCTTTTTTCAACCAATAATAGATCTGTTACTTATCCAATTTGTACTGAGTTTTCCCATTATTTCCCTTTTCAACCAAGAGACCGGTTGGGTATCCGGTCTCTACTACTTTCACCATATTATTTCCTCTTTGAATCAAGTCCTAGATTCATGCTACAACTTTCCCCCCTTTCTTCGTTGTTTGAACAAAGCCCTAGATTCGAATGCATGAAGTAGCTTTACCTCTAATAAAACTAAAAATTTAGGTGGCTTTGGAAGAGCTGATGGGAGTAAAAAAAGATGCACATGCAGACACGTGGGGAGCTGGGGCAGTAGAGCAAGGCCGCTTTGGAAGAACTTATACCTGAGGGTCGCCGGGATGTCGGCGGCGGTAGGTCAGATCTGCGGACAATAGGCAGGGAGGAAGAAGGGTCGGAGCACCTCCCTAGCGTTGTGTCAGAGAGAACAGCACGTGCAGAGGATCGGGCCCCTCCGGCAGCTGTGGGTTTCCTCCCTCGGCGGTGATGACCGCGTCAACGATGCTTGCGGTCACCAGCACCGTCTGGAAACGTTGCGCGGTGCGGGGCCGCAGGCCGGCACCTTGGATGATTTGGAACAGCCGACTGCCACTCGCGTCCATCGCCTCCATAGGTGCTTGTGGCTTTTGGTCACTTGGTCTTGGATTGGAGTGACCAGTGTTGCACAGAGACTTGGGAGTAGATGGATTGGAGTGGTGGGGCTATACTAGCAAGTAGTTGTACGTACTAGTACAATAGTGGGCTCACATAGCAATTTTGTCTCATGCAAGAGCCTGGCTATATGCGTGCTCCAATGTTCGCAACTGCAACGTTCGGTTTGTGCTTGGCTCTTCGCCTCTTCGAGAAGACGAACAATGATGTTACTACTACTGCTTCTACTATGTCGAATCCACTGTTGCATGTCCGTCAACCACGAGCGGGACGGATAGCTTGTTGTAGAAGTACTATTAAGCAAAAGCATGTCCTTGTTTGCGAGCAACCGCGCGCATGGGTGAGGGAGAAGGCGTGTAGTAAAATCAAGCTTATCCTCATTGTACGAGTTGACGCGACACATCATAGCATTGGCTCCACATGCTTGCCTCTAAACTTGGCTGAAAGACCTGCAGTGTACAATATATTTGCTGCAACCTCTAACATTTACCCACCACAAATTAAAATATATGTGGCCGTATGCATCGTTCTAATGCAGAGGCCGGGGAGTCCCCCCTTTTCAAAAAAAAAACAAATTAAAATATATATTCTTGTCTTGACCAGATGAGCATGCAAACTACGATCATGAGGGTGTCAGGAAGGGCCAGAAGACTATTTTAATTTTTTTTAAACTTCGAGACAGCCACATAGCATGGAGCCGACCGCAATGATTTTGAGCTTACAGGCACGGTACATGCTATCCTAGACTACTCTACACATGAAACTGCCACACGAGCGTCCGGGCTGCGCTTGGCTCTTCGCCTCTTCGGGAAGTCGAACAATGATGGAGTACTACTGCACTGGAGGAGTACTACAGTACGCTTCTGGCCATTTGACACTGATTGAACTG
>NC_041380.1:195647823-195776708 GCF_002162155.2 Triticum dicoccoides
AAAGCTTGTCCTAGTCTTGCCAGCCACCATGCTCATGGGCGAGGGAGGGACGCTCCTGCCTTTGCGTGTATGACAGGTGGGCCCGACAGGTGTGTGGCCAACCTGTCATAAGCCAAAGGCACGTGCGGTTAAGTCCATGAGGGAGAGGATAATCAAACTTCTCGTTGATGTACAAGTTGACGCGACACATCAAAGCACTACATTCGATATATTTCAATAATTTGCGTTTACCGATGCATTAATTACAACGCATGCATGCATGTCATGACTCTCCTACTGATACTCCCTCTGGTCCTTTTTACTCTGCATATTAGGTTTGTCTGAAGTCAATCTCATCCAACTTTGAACAAATTTATACAAAAAATTATTAACATTCACATAACAACATATTTATTATTAGATCCATCTCGAAATATATTTTCATATTATATTTATTAGATGTTATAGATGTTAATATTTTTTAATATAAATTTGGTCAAACGTAGCAAACTTTGATTTCAGACAAAGCTAATGTGCAGAGTAAAAAGGACCAGAGGGAGTACTTGCATGTTTTGATTTAATGCACCTTGAAGTAGTATAAAATATATGACGGTAAAGCTTTGTAATACCCCGGTCCAAGTCGAGAGATGGTTGTGCATGAGGAGGGCGAGATCATGCAGACCGAACAAGACCCGATGATGGAGCTCTCTAAGGTCTCGATGGACCTCACCGTGCTCCACTGCCCCTTGTGTCTCCGCCCCTTGATGCCTCCAGTGTATGAGGTTCGAATACACCTCGTCCGTTCGGCTGATTGAGCAAGGTGCAGGTTTCTTGATTGATGTGTTGTTTGATTGATTTCTGCAGTGCAAGGGAGGGCACCTGGCCTGCGCGGACTGCCGCGTCGAGCGCCCCAGGAACCAATGGAAGTGCCAGAAGTGTGAGCGTGGCGGTGGCTTCGACGTGCGGAACACGGCGGTGGACTCCGTCATTTCATCGGTGAGGGTAGAGTGCCTGCACGAAGGCTATGGGCTCTACGTCACTTACCACAAGCTCGCCGATCACCAGAGCGTGTGTCCGCTCGTGCCCTGCAAATGCCCCATGCCCGTCTGCGGCTATGAAGGCCCACCGCCGGTGCTCTACCACCACATCAGCACCGCACATCCCATGCCTGTGCACAGGATCCAGTACGGCAAGGTGCTCCAGCTGCAAGTGCCACTGTTGGAGCCACGACTCTTGCTGTTCACGGAGGAGGACCACCGCACATTTTTCTTAGTTGGCGGCGTGCTCGACATCGGCGCGCCTATCGCCATGTCGGTCGTCTGCATCAGAGTGGGGGCGTCCCCACTGCCGCACTACGTGGCCAAGCTGTGGGCGAATGGCCCGTCGGGGGAGCCCAAAGGCACGACCGACGCCGTCAAGTTGGAAATGGAGGTGACAAGCAGCAAGGATCCCGGCGACGACGACATGCAGGAGCTGACCTTCTTGACAGTTCCACCCAAGCTGCTGGCCGGGGCTAAGCTTGTGTCCCTCCACATTCAGATTGACAAGCTCACGTCCTAAATGTTTCTACAGTGCCTTCTGTTTATCTTAGTAATATGCTAATATAGGGATTACCTTGGTCTACTTTATCTTAAGAAATAGTGGGTTTTGGTGGCGATGCAGCAATTACTTCTACATCAGATCAGTAATTTCCAACAGTCAAACGGATAAGAAGTACTACTTGTCATCAAAATGGATAAAAGGAGATGTATGTAGACGTATTTTAGTTCTATATACGTCCCTTTTTATCCATTTTGATGACAAGCACTCCCTCCGTTCCACAATACATGCCTTCCGTTTGTCAAAATGTAGATGTATCTAGACATGTCTAGTATATAGGTACATCCATGATAGAGCCAATCGGATGGTTGAGAACACTACAATTCATAGCTACAGATCCGTGTGTGACTCCCAGATGCAGAGGCCGGGGGTCATCATCCTCCTTTTCGAGAAAAAATAGATGCGCGTGTGAGAGGACGAGTGCGTGCGTGCACCTCTTCTCTTCCCGTATAACGTACTACTAAACTCAGAGTACAAGTTTTTGTGGGTGGCATGATGGTGCGTGCGAGAAGTCCCGAGATATAGCTTTAATGTGTCTAAAAAAAGACTAGATTAGAGCTCGCCACGCGGCTATTCCTGTCGAACGCCCCATTAACCGTAAGATATGTATACGACGGTGCCAGTTATTGCACGTACACAGGAGTACTCCCTCCTTTCCGGTTTATAGGGCTTAATTCAAAAATCTCACCAACCAAGATGGTGAGTGGTGGAATATTTTTTGTAGTTTGCAAAAGCACCTAATTAATGCTCTTGTTTTTCTCAAAATTATCAGTGCATTAATTGCAATGCATGCATGCATAAAGTACATGCATTGGTCAATTTTCTCTTAATACGTGCATGCAATGATTTAATGCACCTTGGAATCTGAACATGTGTTGGGGAACAACCAAATTGAGCCTTATAAAATGGTAAAACTAAAATTTGAATTGCAAATTACTCCACGCTATATTGAATTGCAAACCTGTTCACACCGATCACAACCTAAATGGTTTCCCACTTAGGAGCGTATTAGTACCACGCTATATTGAATTGCAAACCTGTTCACACCGATCACAACCTAAACGATTTCCCACTTAGGAGCGTATTAGTACCACGCTACTCCCTCCGTCCGGGTTTATTAGGCCTAAAGACAATTTCTCTTAGACCAAGACACATAGTAATTTGCTCACATTAATTCTTTCATTTCACTCCCAATGCACTCTCTCACATGCATGCAACCAATGAAAAAGCACGCATGAAGTATATTAATTTTTCAGGCATGGCACCAACAACAATGGCTTTCAATGCAACCAATGAAATGGTTGCATGCATGCACCTTTCCAAAGCGGGGCCTTACAAAAGGGGAGTATATTGAATTGCAAACCTGTTCACACCGATCACAACCTAAACAGTTTCCCACTTAGGAGCGTATTAGTACTCTATTATAAATACTACTATGCCAAGATGACTGCACATTCCTCCTCAATTCCTCATCCAGAAAAACAAACAAGTCATTCAACATCCTTCCCTTGCGTCTGCCATGGCCAGCGTGAGTTCCGGGTCGAGAGATTGCCACCAAGGAGGGGCGAGCATGGAAGCAGAAGCACAAGAGATGTCCCGCCTCGCTGCGAGAGCAACCGACATGTCCCGCCACACGGAAGTAGCAGCACAGAGGTCCCGCTGTGCCGCTGAAGTAGCACGGAGGTCCTGCCGCGCCATCGATGCAGCAGACTGGTCCGGCCGCGCCGCGGAAGCAGCAGAGATATCTTGCCACGTCACGAATGCAGCAGAGATGTCCCGCCGCACCGCGGCGGCCTAGGAAAATTTCTCGCGGGCAGGCGACGACTGTTACAGGCGCATGCATGCGATCGTCCATAGCCATATGGATCAGATCTCCGGCTCGGCGAGGTTGCAGGACGACATGATAGCCTCGTTTGAACAGGCTACCGGCGTCATCCGGCAACTATGGGAGGGCAATGAGAGGCTCCGGGCCGAGCGCGACCTGTTGAGGGAGAAGATCGTACGAAGTGTAGACCAGTAGGAGGAGACCAGTGCCTTGTTGGAGAGGACTGGCGTCATCGTCAAGAAACTTATGAACGAGAATGACATGCTCCGCAACGAGCGCCAAAGGCTGGTGGAGGAATCCGTGGATGTTCTCAAGCAGCATCTTGAGGACATGAAAGAGCTCATCGATGCTCGCCGCGGAGACTAGTTTCCTGGTTTCTTTTGATGTAATAATCGGTTTAGTATGTGGATTGTGTCGTCGGTTGTGAAATGTTGGGTTCTAGCGCGGATGTTTGGCCTTTGTTGGCCTCTTGGGATGTTGCGATTTCAATCTGGTAGCTTTTAGTCCTTCGTGTTAGGCTGGAGTTGTGCTGAACTTCTTGTGAATTGTGGTGGTTTTCAGTAATGAAAATCGGAAGGGAAAGCCCTTCTTTGATAAAAAGAAAGAATCGTCCTTATATATTCAACAGTCTTACTATAAGTCGCAGTAGATGCTATATAGGTCCGTCGGATCTTACATCAAGATCCGTGCTTTCAGATTTTCTTTTTTCTCTCTTAAATCTCAGTCGAGTGAGACATAGCCACGCCATTAAACAGAGGCTCGGGCGCCATTAATGGAGACCTTGGGAGAGAGGTGGACGACAGATGGAGGTCAAAGGGCTCTCTTCTCGATAAGCACGCGTCGGGGTCTGATCGCATGCCTCTCGTACTCAAATAGTTACCTTGCACGGCGCCTCCTAGCTAATAAAAAATGGGGATGCGTGGTGGCACGTAAATGGTACTAGTAAGTAGAACGCCCACGGTTTCAGTAATACTTGTGTTTCCAATTGTAACGTGACAGCACTTGTTCCAAAATGACTTTGTTGATTGTTAATGTGTGCGCCTTCGCAAATCGGACTGCAAATTTACCACAGCATGTTGGTGCCATGTCATGGCACCAAGCCAAGTTTCATTATTTTCATGCGTGTTTTGGATTTACAGGAATTAAAAAACTAAGTTTCTCAATGTTTCCAACCCAGCCACGAGGCCCAGAACTTTGAATTTCATTCCCATTTCTTGCATGGAACCTAGAAATTTACCCGAGGACACACATGTGATTTTCAACCAACTTTGATGCACTGGAACATGTGCTTGTATTTCAAATTTGAATTATGCACACAAAGGTGACACGTTCCCTCCCAAAACCACGAGCCTTCTTGAGAGAAGCTCCGATTTGCAAGAAGCTTATACCAAAATTTGTTCCTATTCGGCCAATTGTTTTTACCACAGCATGGTAACACCATGACATGACATCATGCCAAGTTTCATGATTTTAAAACCAAGTTTCTCAATGTTCTCGACCGAGCCACGATGCCCAGATGTTTGAATTTTATTCTCATTTTTTGCATGGGACCTACTCCCTCCTTCCATCTATATAGGGCCTAATGTGTTTTTCAAGACAGCCTTTGACTATTGACAAGATTAATAGCACATGAGATGTATACTATGAAAATTATATTATTGGAAGCTCATTTGACATACAAATTTGAAGGTATGCTTTGTGTAAGTTGCATGTCATATATTATTGCTCTAATGTTTGGTCAAAGTTAGCCTCGAAAAATGCATTAGGACCTATATAGATGGAAGGAGGGAGTAGAAATTCACCCGAGGACACAAATGTGATTTTTCAACCAACTTTGGTGCACGGGAGCATGTGCTTGTAGTTCAAATCTGAATTATGCACATTAAATGACCAAAAACTCAATTAATGTGTAATTAAGGCCAAACGAAGCCGGAATAATTCCAAAATTTAACAGGGCACTCATGTAGTTCTATGTTGGCTTTGTAAATAAACTCAAGGGGGACAACGTATATCGTTTCTCACTCAAAGGTGGCACGTTCCCTCTCAGAACCACGAGCCTTCTTGAGGGAAGCTTCAGTTTGCAAGAAGCTTATACCATAATTTTTTCCTATTCGGCCAATTTTTTTACCCCAACATGGTAGTACCATGACATGACATCCATGCCAAGTTTCATGATTTTCAGACGTGCTTTGGATTTACAAGAATTTTAAAACCAAGTTTCGCAATGTTCTCGGCCGAGCCATGATGCCCAGATGTTTTAATTTTATTCTCATTTCTTGCATGGGACCTAGAAATTCACCCGAGGACACAAATATGATTTTTCAACCAACTTTGGTGATACGGGGTTGCCCAATCTTCACAGAGGATCTGCTCTATGTTGCGAATCAACGCCACCTGAAGGGTATGAAGGAAACCCTCGATCCCAACCAACAACGCTGTCTGGTAAAGGATAACTAGTGCAACCCGACGAGACCGAAGCTAACTATTGCAAATGCAACAACCAGCGACAAGTATTCGCCCAACCACACTCTTAGTTCTAATCCACGCAAGCACGCACGAAGTTGGAAGCACGAACTGGTCGCCGCCTCAACGGCTGCTGTTGTAAAATCACAAAGTGAGTTTACCCTCTCGCAAGGCAAGATTACAAGAGCTAAGGAGGAAGTGAACTCTCAAACAATATTCTGGTTGCACTTAGCTAACCTATGCTGAAATAAAATTGCCAAAGAGTTGTGGCTGAAGTGGGGGAAGGGGTATTTATACTAGGAACAACCCTCCTAGTTTAGGTGTGAAACCAGACCAAAAGAGGGGTTCAAATTCGTGCTAACCAGCTGGTCAAGGGAGCAAACTCATGGAGCCTCGCGCAGCAATTAATGCCCTGGACAGCTTGCATTGGAACTCTCATATTCTTTGACTCAGGACTCGAAATGATGCACCGTTTGATTTTCCTGAAAGTAGACTTCATATGCTCTCCATTTTGTACTCCCACACATGTTGGATGCTCATATATTTGCGTTGCATGATTCAGCAAGTTCTGGGACGAATTCTGGAATTGCACATGCAACAATAGAGTGTTGAGATGGCTTGCTTTTCTTCCTTGCGGTGTAACTAGTCGTCCTTGTCACCAAAACAAGGTTTTCTTCAGAGTTGAAACTTGTTCTCTTCAAACTTGTTGTATGGGCTCCAAAACTTGTTTCTTCATGTGCTGAATGTTGTTGGTTGTCCTTAACATTGTACCTAAGTAAAATCAGCACACGAGATTTAGGCAGTATAAAGTTCTCATGGTCATTTGAATTATGATAAGCTAGGAGGGCGTTCACCTCTTGTGCTATTTGTTTGGCACGGCTCCTTGTCATGGGACCCAAATAGATCTTCTTTGTAGAAGCTTCACTTGATGGCTGAGATTTATCATCAGGAGAAGATAATAAACAAGGTGAACCTGGGATATCCTCATCATCCTCCCCCTCTTTAAAAGGAGTCGTCCTCGACTCTTGACCCTCTTGATCGAAGCATGGAGACAAATCAACAACGTTGAATGTTGGACTCACAGCATAGTCTTCAGGAAGCTCGATCTTGTAAGCATTGTCATTGATCTTGGCCAAGACTTTGAATGGTCCATCTCCATGCAGCATTAGCTTGGATTTGCGCTTCTCTAGGGACCGATCTTTGCGCAAATGTATCCAAACCAGATCTCCGGGCTCAAAAGTCACCTTCTTGCAATTTTTGTTTGCCTTAGCAGCATAGTACTTGGACTTCCTTTCTATCTCTTCTCTGTTCTTCTCATGAATCTTCTTCACATATGCAGCACGCTTTGAAGCCTCCATGTTACATCTCTCTTGCAATGGAAGTGACAGCAAGTCAATTGGTGCAAGTGGTTTGAATCCATATACCACCTCAAATGGGCACATGGTTGTGGTAGAGTGAACTTCCCGATTGTAAGCAAACTCCATGTGCGGCAAATACTCTTCCCACTCCTTCAAATTCTTCTTGATCATTGTACGCAGCAATGCTGCGAGTGTGCGGTTCACTACCTCTGTTTGCCCATCAGTTTGGGGGTGACACATTGTTGAAAACAACAGCTTGGTTCCTAATTTTTCCCACAATGTTTTCCAAAAGTAGCTCATGAACTTCACATCTCGATCTAAAACAATAGTCCTTGGTATTCCATGCAAGCAAACAACTTCCCTGAAAAACAATTTAGCAACATGTGAAGCATCGTCGTTCTTGTTGCACGGAATGAAATGTGCCATTTATCAGAACCTATCAACCACAACAAAAACTGAATCCCTCCCCCTCTTAGTCCTAGGCAGTCCTAAAACATAATCCATGCTAATATCTTCCCAAGGAGGATTTGGAACAGGTAGGGGAGTATATAAACCATGGGGGTTCAGATTAGATTTATCTTTGTGGCATATGATGCATCGCTGCACAAATCTCTCAACGTCCTTCCTCATCTTTGGCCAATAAAAGTGATCGGCCAACAGATCATAAGTCTTCTCACGACCAAAGTGTCCTATTAATCCTCCTGCATGTGATTCCTGCAACAACAAAGGCCTAACCGACAAATCTGGAACACACAACTTGTTAGCCCTAAAAAGGAACCCATCATGCACATGGTATTTATCCCAACCTTTCCCATCTTTACATTTTGCATATGGTTCTGAAAATATATGATCAGTGCAATACAGTTCTTTTAAGCTCTCATCTCCTGGTACCTTCACTTCTAATTGTGTCAAAAGAACATGCCTACGGGACAAAGCATCAGCAACCATGTTTTCCTTTCCTTTCTTATACTTCACAACATATGGGAAAGTTTCAATGAATTCTACCCATTTAGCATGCATGCGATTCAGTTTAGCTTGGCCTTTCAAATGTTTCAAGGCCTCATGATCAGAATGTACAATAAACTCTTTAGGTCATAAGTAGTGTTGCCAAGTTTCAAGCAGTCTAACCAAGGCATACAACTCTTTATCATAAGCAGAATACTTCAGTTGTGCACCACTCAGCTTCTCACTAAAATATGCTATTGGTTTTCGTTCTTGCATTAACACACCTCCAATACCTATTCCACTAGCATCACATTCTATCTCAAATGTTTTAGTGAAATCAGGTAGAATCAGCAAAGGTGCTTCAGTTAATTGTTTCTTAAGATCAAGAAATGCTTCTTCTTGTGGTGCACCCCATTTAAAGGGAATTCCTTTCTTTGTCAATTCATGCAAAGGTGCAGCAATTGTACTAAATCTTTCACAAACCTCCTGTAGAAACCAGCAAGGCCATGAAAACTTCTCACCTGGCTTACATTCATTGGAGTTGGCCAATTCTTGATTGCTTCCACCTTAGATTCATCCACTTCAATTCCCTGTCCTAAAACGACATAGCCAAGAAAAACAACCTTGTTTGTGCAAAAGGAGCACTTCTCAACGTTAGCATATAGTTTTTCTGTCCTTAGCACATTCAACACTTGTTTTAGATGTTCAACATGTTCCTCAATGGATCTGCTATAGATTAGGATGTCATCAAAGTACACAACAACAAATTTGCCAATGTAAGCTCTCAAAACATGGTTCATCAATCTCATGAATTTACTTGGTGCATTAGTTAATCCAAAAGGCATGACTAACCACTCATACAACCCAATTTTTTTAAAGCAGTTTTCCATTCATATCCTTCTTTCATCCTAATCTGATGGTATCCACTCCTCACATCAATTCTAGAGAAAACAGTAGAGCCACTCAATTCATCAAGCATATCATCTAACCTAGGAATAGGATGACGATACCTAATAGTTATAATATTGATAGGCCTACAATCCATTACGAATCGCCATGTGTCATCTTTCTTGGGCACCAAAATCACAGGTACATCACAAGGACTTAAGCTTTCACGCACATAACCTTTATCTAAAAGTTCTTGTACCTGCCTTTGTATCTCCTTTGTTTCTTCAGGATTGGTGCGGTAGGGAGGTCGATTCGGAAGTGATGCTCTTGGAATGAGGTCAATCTGATGTTCTATGCCACGCAAGGGAGGTAGACTAGCGGGTACTTGCTCCGAAAAAACATCCTTGAATTCCTGCAAGACATCACAAACAGCACTAGGGAGACATGTTAAGTCCTTAGCTGAAAGCAAAGCATCTTTGTACACAAGTACAAGGACCACTTGATTTGTGTTGAGCCTCACATCTCTCAGTTCTGATTTGGTGGCTAACATTACTAAGTTCTCTCCCTCTCTTTTATTCTTCACTCTCAGATTTGGCTTGTGGCGCTCACTCACCGATTTGTGGATCTCTCTCTCTCACTCTTTTTCTCTCCCTCTTTCTTACTCACTATTTTTACTTCAGAAACTTTCTGCAAGTGCTCAGCCATGATTTGTTGGGGTGTCATGGGTCTAAGCACCAAGTCCTTTCCTCTCCACTTGATGGTGTATTGATTGGTTCTACCACAATGTTGAGCTGAATGATCATATTGCCACAGTCTGCCCAATAGCAAGTGACACACCTTCATTGGCACCACATCACACTCAACGGTATCATTATAATCTCCAATCTTGAATTGCACCTGTACCATGTGTGTGATCTTAATCTCTCCACATTCACTCAACCATTGTATATGATATGGATATGGGTGTTGTAGCAGCTTTAGGCCAATCTTATCACACATTTCTTTGATTGCAAGATTGTGACAACTCCCACCATCAACAATTACCTTGCATACCTTGTCTTGTACTTTGGCTCTTGTTTGAAACAGATTGTGTCGTTGTCCATTCTCAGCTTCTTTGATCTGCACACTCAAAACTTTAGTGACAACAAGAGACGCACCTTGCTCATAATCACAATAGGTTTGCTCATCACCATATTCAGTTTCTTCTTCAGGTTCACTACAAGACTCATATTCTCCATTCTCGGTGATCAGCATGGTACACTTGTTGGGACAATCCTTCTTCATGTGGCCACGTCCCTTACATGTAAAGCACTCTATCTCACTAGTTTTCCCCGTGGAGCCAATGGAGGATGAACTAGGAGCTGCAAATTTGCTCTTCTCCTTCGAATTTGATGCATCATTTTTGCTCGTGGCTGCACGTGCATGGGGCTGATTTCCACCACCAGAACTAGTCATAATACATCGACCAACATTGAATTGAGGTACAAACTTACTCCCATTTGATGTAGCTCGAGCTGTGAAGGGTGTAGTTCTATTTTGCTTCGAGTCTTCTGGCAATTGACGTTCAGCCTTAGAAGCAAGATGTACCAGCTCTACCACATTACGATATGGCTGCAAATCAACCACTCGTTTAACATTAGGATTTAGCCCATAGAGGAACCTTGCCATGGACTGCTCCTCATCTTCATGTATGTTGGCTCTTATCATTGCCTTCTCCATATCCTTATGATACTCCTCAACTGATAACTTTCCTTGCCTCAAATTCTGGAGCTTATCAAAGATGTCACGTCTATAATGCCTTGGGAAAAATCTTGCCCTCATCTCTCTTTTAATTTCTGTCCATGTAGCAACAACATGGTCTCCTTCTTCTTCTCGCTGAATCTGAACTTGCTCCCACCAAATTAGAGCATAGTCTTCAAACTCAAGTGAGGCCATTGCTAATTTCTTCTCTTCTGAGTACTTTTGCATGCGGAAAATCTTCTCAACCTTCAATTCCCATGTGAGATAACTTTCTGGATCAGATCCATCATCAAACTTGGGCATGGTAAATTTCAGCTTTCCAAACCTCTCCTCCTCCTGCCGTCCACGACCATAGTTTCTACGATGATTAAATCTGTCATTCTGGTGCATGCCATCTTCATCTTCATCAATCTCATCTCCACTACCTTCATGGTGCAGATTTGCTCTTCGGTGGCCTCCTCTAAGACCACGACCAGCAGCAGCTTCATGATGACCACGTCCATTACCATGATCATTTCCACGTCCGGGACCGGGAGGTCTCATGGCATGGGGAGCAGGAGCACGGTTTCTTCTAGCTTGTGCATTGGAGGCAGCACCTTCCCCATCAGTTACATTTTGTTCTTCACCATGGACACTTGCATCTTCTCGGTTCTGACGAAGCTCTGGCACAATATCAGCAACAATACCAGTCCTCATGGCTGCCATGTTCTGAGTGAGTTGTTCATCAACATTACCCATAAGTTGTTGCAAATCTCTCGACAACTTGTCTTGCTTCTCTTCAATTGGGTCAAGGCTGTTTCTGAACTCTCGGCGTGGATGATCACGTAATGTGTTGAAGTGAAACCATGTGATGGGCTGATTGACATGCCCATTTCCTTCAACATCATACTCGTTTTCTTCACCTGTCATGGTTAGTTCTCCAAAAGCCCTATTGCACTAGAAGCATATATGTGGATAACAACTCAAGCTCACCTCACTTACCAACCGAAGCTCATGTAACTTCCAAGTGAGAGCAGAATCATGCTCAACCGTGGTGTCGGTGGTTGGTATACAAAGAGTGATAATCAAGCGAATACAAGTCTCGGGTTGCACATGCAGGGCTGTTTGATGGAGTTTGGGTGGGGTATATATGTAGCAAAAGATGCACTAATCTGCAATATAGATATTGTTGAACCAAGTAATCATCCACACAAGATTCTAATGCATTTAGTTGATGAATGAGATATACGTGAGGTACACACAACTCTCGCCAAGGAATCAGATTTGCTACAAGCAAGGATTGAAGACTTTGCACACTTGACACGTTTCATCTCACAACACAAACAGGGATTTCTCAAGATACAAGTGAAGAACAGTCCCAAGTTTTATCTCTTTTGCTTCTTGCACACACATTCTCTCTTTGGGCAGATCTCTTTTTTGCCTCTTTTCTTCTTTTTTTGCTCTTTTTTGACAAACTTTTAACAAGGGACTTGGATCTGCACACACAATTTGGGGGAATCACAAAAATCACAATAGATGAAGTCAACCAACAAGAACATGCAGCTGAAACTTTGGCAGCAAACACACACGAACTGATCTGATTTTACTAGGTGGAAAACACGATGGGAATCAGATCTAACAAGGATGAATGGAGAGCACACAGTGTGGGATTTTCAAAATGCACAAACACACTCAAAACGGACTCCGGATGACAAAGATATGCATGATTTGGTGGAGGATGCAGATCTGAAATATGTGCACGAAAATGAACACAAACACACAAGATTGGATGGGGGGAAACTCAACAACTAAAAACAAAGATCTAGTGGACAAGAACTTGATAAAACTCACCAAATAATAGATTAAAGGCTGCAAAGGGCTGGGTAAAGGGATTTTTTTGTGGGGCTATTTTCTGGACTTTTAGGATGAACAAGAACACGAACTAAACTAGGGATACAAGATCCTACCGTGTCAACCGAAGCTCTGATACCAAGATGATACGGGGTTGCCCAATCTTCACGGAGGATCTGCTCTATGCTGCGAATCAACGCCACCTGAAGGGTACGAAGGAAACCCTCGATCCCAACCAACAACGCTGTCGGGTAAAGGATAACTAGTGCAACCTGACAAGACCGAAGCTAATTATTGCAAATGCAACAGCCAACGACATGTATTCGCCCAACAACACTCTTAGTTCCAATCCACGCAACCACGCACAAAGTTGGAAGCACGAACAAGTCGCCGCCTCAACGGCTGCTGTTGTAAAATCACAAAGTGAGTTTACCCTCTCACAAGGCAAGATTACAAGAGCTAAGGAGGAAGTGAACTCTCAAACAATATTCTGGTTGCACTTAGCTAACCTATGCTGAAATCAAATTGCCAAAGAGTTGTGGATGAAGTGGGGGAAGGGGTATTTATACTAGGAACAACCCTCCTAGTTTAGGTGTGAAACCAGGCCAAAAGAGGGGTTCAAATTCGTGCTAACCAGCTGGTCAAGGGAGCAAACTCATGGAGCCTCGCACAGCAATTAATGCCCTGGACAGCTTGCATTGGAACTCTCATATTCTTTGACTCGGGACTCCAAATGATGCACCGTTTGATTTTCCTGAAAGTAGACTTCATATGCTCTCCATTTTGTACTCCCACACATGCTGGATGCTCATATATTTGCGTTGCATGATTCAGCAAGTTCTGGGATGAATTCCGGAACTGCACATGCAATAATAGAGTGTTGAGATGGCTTGATATTCTTCCTTGCGGTGTAACTAGTCGTCCTTGTCACCAAAACAAGGCTTTCTTCAGAGTTGAAACTTGTTCTCTTCAAACTTGTTGTATGGGCTCCAAAACTTGTTTCTTCATGTGCTGAATGTTGTTGGTTGTCCTTAACATTGTACCTAAGTAAAATCAGCACACGAGATTTAGGCAGTATAAAGTTCTCATGCTCATTTGAATGATGATAAGCTAGGAGCGTGTTCACCTCTTGTGCTATTTGTTTAACACGGCTCCTTGTCATGGGACCCAAATAGATCTTCTTTGTAGAATCTTCACTTGATGGCTGAGATTTATCATCAGGAGAAGATGATAAACGAGGTGAACCTGGGATGTCCTCATCATTTGGTGCACGAGAGCATGTGCTTGTAGTTCAAATTTGACTTATGCACATTAAATGACCAGAAACTCAATTAATGTATAAAAAAGACAAATGAACCCGGAATTATTCCAAAATTTAACAAGGCACTAATATAGTTCTATGTTGCCTTTGTTAAGAAACTCAAGGGGGAGCAGCGTATATCGTTTCACACTCAAAGGTGGCACGTTCCCTCTTAGAACCACGAGCTTCAAAATTGGCCCCATTTTTTACCACAACATGTTAGTGCCATGACATGACACCATGCCAAGTCTCATGATTTCCAGGCGAGTTTTGGATTTACATGAATTTAAAATCAAAGTTTCTCGATGTTCTCGGCCGAGTCATGACGCACAGATGTTTGAATTTCATTCTCATTTCTTCCATGGGAGCTAGAAATTCAACCAAGGACACACATGTGATTTTTCAACCCACTTTGGTGCACCGGAGCATGTGCATGCAATTCATATATAGATTATGAACATTAAATTAAAAGTCCAGAAAATCAATTAATGTATAAAAAGGCCAAATGAACCCGAAATAATTCCAAAATTTAACAGGACACTCATATAGTTCTATGTTGCCACTGTAAATAAAATCAGGGGGGAGGCAGCGTATATCGTTTCGCACACAAAGGTGACACGTTCCCTCTCGGAACCACGAGGCTTGTTGAGAGAATCTCCGATTTTGCAAGAGGCTTATACCAAAACTTGTCCCAATTCAGCCAAAAATTATATGTATGAAAACAGGGTTTAGATTATCCCAAACATCTCTCTACCTAGACCAATAATGTACTATGATTTGAATTCAACATAAAATGGATACAAATATTTGAATTGGAGAGCGTATGGTACATGTAGTTCATAGTGAAATATGATTACTGCTATATGTATGTTTTTTGTTATCAAGATAATATTTAAATTATTGTATAACTTGACAACAATCATATTCAAATAAGGAAAATTGATTCAAATTTAGTCCATATGGTAGACGACAATATATATGTTCACATGGTGGAGTAAAATGTTCATATATGATGGAAGATCAAAATGTATGACTACATCAATTATAAACCTCAAGGTCACCTAACGATATATTCGAATTCAACATAACGTGGATTCACAAATTGAAATTCGAGATCATGGCATCTGTAATCATATAAAAAGGAACATTACTCTTTATTTGGTGGGAATTGATTTGTTTTTTGTTGTTGTTGAGGGAAGTGCGAATCGATTTGGTACTGTGCAGGGTAATCTTGTTCTCCCGATTTTTTTACATTTTTCTTGTAGTTTTTTCAGTGGCATCTATAGCAATATACTAAAAGGGGACATGACTCTCTTTTGTCTTGTATGAATTGTTTTTTTACATGTTAAGTTTGTTCTGCCGAACAAGGAATCCGCACCTTGTTATCCCGAAATTTTCAAGCTCGAGTATCTTTTGTCTCACCTGCTTTGAAACTCCTGCTTCTTCAACCCACGCCACGCCTTGTTATCCCGAAATTTGGATGCGCGCGAGAACTCCCTCCTCGTCTGAAATCCCTCCCGCAGCCCAGACACGCGAAATCCACCTTCTACCCCTCAGCCGGAAATGAAGCTCCATGTCACGGTGTGAAAACCGATGGGGGTACGCTGGTAACTTAGCCTACATTTCGGACAAGCGAGTCCCTAAGCTTGGCTCCCCCCTCCCCCTTCACCCCCATTCATACACTGAGGCCGCCAAAACTCGCGAAACCCCATGCTGCTCCGTCAGCCTCCCGACCGCCGCCTAGCCGGAGACTCTTCCCCGACTACGTCGTCCACCGCAACAGCTCGTCGTCCCTCATCCACCGCACCGGATGAGGATCCGTTGTCGATCTCGTCGTCCTGCCAGATCAGCCGCCCCGTCCTCCACCTCCAAGGAGCTGCCCTGACATTCGCCTTGTTTATCACGCCACCTCAATCCCCACAGTGTCGTCTTGACCTGCCCCACCGGAACCGCAGCACCCTCAGCAATTCCTCCGATGAAGCCGAGGCCAACTCGACACCACCAAGGAGGTTTTGCACTCACCGCTGCATTTTATCTTTTATTCAATCTCACAGGGCTGCCGGTGCTCGATGCCGAGTAGACATGGCGTGTCTCCAACGACGGCACCGTCGCCGGCCATATCATCCACGGCGTCTCTCCCCCATGTCGTTGCTTCCTCGGCGGCGACTTCCACAATGACACTAGCTGCAGTTGTTCCGGCTCTCGCTCGCGCTACGGCTCTGTTCTTGCTGTCAGTCGCCTGCTGCACTGCTCCTGCTTTCGTTCATGCTACTGCTCTGCTCTTGCTCTTGCTTGCGCTGCTGCTGCACAACCTCCGGTAGCTACAGGAGTTGCTGCTTTAGCACTCGCTCGCGGTGCTACTGCATGACTTGCTCTCTGCTAGTGCGTTCCTTGCTCGAGCGTCTGTTGATTTAGATCACTGCTTCTCTGCTACTAGTGCTCGAATGCTCTAAACATCTATTGCAATGCTCTGTTACTAGTTCGATCAGTTTCAACAGTAAAATTTAGTTTTGATTGTGAAGTTCATTTTCTTCAGTTAAGTTTAGAGTGAACAGTACTTACAGCATCTGTCGGAGCGGCCGTGGCGCGGCTAATGCGTTTTACATCTAGCACTTTTTGGTGATGTATTTTACATCATCTATTGCAGATGATATTAGGGTCCCACTTCAGATTAACGTTGTCTGTCTTGTCATGCTTCAGCCTCGTCGCCGTACACCTTATCAGAGGTGCTCCAACGATGGAACCGTCCATCACAGCGGAGCAGTACCCTCGGCGCCGTTTCCAGAGGCCTCAGATCTTCTTCCCCGCCTCTGACAGTCACACCAGCATCATCACCATCCTCCACGTCCAACCCAACGATGCTGAGGTCCACAAGGCTATGCCAAAGAGGTTGTACACTTGTCGCATCACTCTGTTTCTCCATTCCTCTGTTCTTCCAATTCATGTGAGCCAAACACCCAGGTTGACTGAAATCCTACGTTTCCAAATGCTCTATTTTGCACGTGCATTCCTATCCTATTCCTGTGTTTTTCTTGTCCCTGCATTTATAGAATCCTCCAATTCTAAGGATCCCTTACAAATTTACTTCATTTTCAGATAGGTGTCAAAGAAAACTCTGTGTGTTATGTCCTGCTCCTGCCGTGCCTTCATCCACCCCACCTGAGGTGCACCATCGATAGAAGCGTTCACTGCAGCAGAGATCCCCCCTGCAGACTTCCTTTCGCCGCCCCAGATCATCTTCCCCGTTGCTGGCAGCCACGCCAACTGCATTACCATCATCGACTGAGCAGATGAACCTGAGGACTACACAGTTCCAGAAGAGAGGTCACAGTCTTTCGTGTTTGCTTACGTTATACATCGGTTATTATTACCTGCTACTTTATCGTTCAATCTTGAGTTTTGAATTGCTCATGGGTCTCATATCGAGCCAGCAACGAATAGTATCTTTCTACTATCTGGTTCATCTGGGGTCTTCTATGTGGTTCATGTTGGGTGGGCAACAAACAATAGATAATCCATTGTCTATCTTTTCAAACTGAAGCTATAATCTACCTGCTATCATTAATTTTGGATCCATCCACTCGTTTGCTACCATCAGTCTTGATTTTTGCATGCACCCCTTAGGCCTTACAAAATCTAACTATTTTTTATTATGCATGTCAGATATTGTACACAATTGTACTGAACATGTAGAGAAAAAGAGAAGACCGTTGCGTGCGAATATAATGTCATGCAGATGCCGCTCCATGGTGGGCGAAGTGCCCCCCTCCTGCATTTCCAGATTGTATTCCAGAGGAAGATACCTGTTCAGATGGAGATTCAGAAGGAGCCGACCACGCCTGTTTACCACCTGAGGTGTTTGCTCTAACCTGGCATGCTGATGTTGGTCATATCATGCATATGGCGCCTTGCATTGCTTACATTATACATCTTATATGTCATCAGCTTAGTTTAGATTTGCTTTGTGTGAATGCCACCTGTTTGGTTTCTATATCATATTCCCACTATTCCTAAATATTTGTCTTTTTAGAGATTTCAACAAGTGACTACATACGAAACAAAATGAGTGAATCTACACTCTAAAATATGTCTATATACATCCGTATGTGGTAGTCCATTTGAAATCTCTAAAAAGACAAATATTTAGGAACGGAGGGAGTATATGGGAATTATGCAATGCCATCTTCTTTAGCCAGGCATCATATACGTGAATCATGCAATGACATCCTGTTTATCCAGTCATCGTATATGTGAACTGTATCGTGCCATATTTTTTCCATAATGTATTCCATTTGTCAACAATGTTTATACATTCATCTACTCTTCCTGTGCATTAGCCATTTGAGTCAGTCATGGGAAAATCTGGAGTGAAAACAAGGTCTTCTGAGCAGTCAGTGCTACCTGTCAATGCAGATTTCTTGCTGGTTATAGATAGTTCCTCAGAGGAGGATTCAGAGAGAGATGAATAGTCGTATTGCCCCCTCCCCCGAGGTGCATGCTCTAACTTGGCTGGGTTATATTGCTCATATCATGCATATGGTGTCTTGTATTGCCATGCCATCTGCTTAGATTAGACATGCTTTGTGTGAATGCCTCCTGTTTGCTTTCTATATCAGATATGTGAATTATGCAATGCCATGTTTTTCAGCCAGTTATCATATATGTGAATTATGCACCGCCATGGAGCCAGGCATCATATATGTGAATTATCTCATGCCATCTTTTTTTTTCATTATGTATTCCATATGTCGACAATCTGTGTATATTGAACTACTCTTCATGTGTATCAGCCATTTGAGCCGGTTATGGAAAAATCTGGAGTGAAAACAAGGTCTTTAGAGCAGGCAATGGTACCTGTTGAAGCATATATCTCGATGGTTACAGGGAGCTCCTCAGAGGAGGATTCAGAGATAGATGACCAGTCCTATATCCCACCTAAGGTGTATGCTCTAAGTTGCAATGTTTATATTTCTCATATGATTCACATGGTGTCTTGCATTGCGTAGTTTAGACATCATATGCACAATATTGAATTCTATCTGGTTAGTTTAGAGATCATAAATGCGAGTGCTAGCTACTTAGTATATGAATCAATTATGTCAATTATATCATGCCATCATGTATACTTAGACAACATGTATGTAAATTATTTCATCCCAACCTATTTTAGAAAGACATCATATAGTTTTGTCATGTCATCCTGTTTAGGTACTCATCATATGTTGAATTATGCCGTTATATCCTGTTAAGTTATCAATCATATATCTGAAACTGTGTCATGCTATCCTGTTTAGTTAGGCATCATATATGTGAAATTGTGTCATGCTGTCCTGTTTGGTTAGACAACAAATATGTGAATTACCACATCTGTCTATCATACAATATCTGTACGTTCAATTTCTTTTCTTGTTTATCAGCCATTTGAATTGGAAGGGGTGATGGCAGTATCTAAGGAAGCAAAAACCCGTTCTTCACAAAAGACAGTGCTACCCGTCGATGCAGATAGAACCATGGTTGTACTGGCCCACAAACTAGCCCCACCACACATAATCGAGACTCTTCCATATTGCACACTTACACCGTTGGGCAGAGAACCAGCTACAACCCATCTAACCGCAACCCCAGCGGATAGTAACCCACTTATAGTTGACAAAGCACTATGTCCACCACAGAGTACCCCCACACGAGCAGTTTGTAAAGCTACTGCAGTGCCCAAAGCACGAAGACCAGCACAGCTAACCCAAACTCCACATTTAAAGCAGAAGAGCAACTGTTCTCAGGTCAGATTCTGTAATACTCCTTTGCTGTTGCATCACTGTATTTACTCATACCAACTACTTTCGAATTTGATGGATCCAATTGAAACTCCAATGGCGCAACAGGTATGTTTTAAACCTATTTCTTTAACTGGATTGCAGTTCTAACTTCTTGCTCTATGTTGATTTCAGTTTAAGTTGTATAAACAGTTATGCTCTCATGTAATGCACATTACAAGTGCTGCCAATGTTGTGTAGTTTCTCACACTTATATTCTGTCTATGCTGTTGTGTCTTAAAAATATATGAGTTGAACTGTGTCTCTATCTTGATTAGGGAACATAAACTAGAATGATATGGACAATACAGTGACCATAGTACATAGATATATGTTTGTTTCATGCTGTTATCCTGTCCACCTTACTACTGAACTGGTTTACCAAAATGAGTTTCATATACTACAAGCTAAACATGTGATGTGTCTGCTTGTTTCTCTTGTAGTATGCAAACAGAATATTGGAGAAGAGCACCCCACTATGCAATGGTAGAGAAAGTAATGCAGATAAGGTTCAAGATAGTGAGACAACCCTGTTGGTCTCCAAGAAAGGTGATAAAAACGATCTTGTAGACAGTGAGAAAACCCCACAGTCCTGCGTTGATGTAGTGTTCGAGTTACTGGCCAGTACCGCTGGCACAAGCTCTTCTAACTCGCTGCCTGAATCACTTCGGCTTCTTTAGTCTCAGCTACAAGCTGAAAGGCATCAGTCAGCTATGCTATGGCAAGAAGCCGAAGGACCGAGGAAGTCCCTGCACAATTCAGATGCGTACTTTCTTGTGCAACAGCAAGCACTGGAGGATTTAAGCGCCAAACAAGAGAAAGTTAATAAGCTTGCTAAGCATCTTGCCAGCATCATCAGTACCCAGGATATTGTTTCTTGAACTCTTCTGAAGTGGTTTCAGTTCTGGACTTGTTTTGCTGCGGCATTTATATGCTACTTTGTTCCCTATATTTGCACTGGTGGCGAACTTTGATGCCCAGTGGATGTAATATGTGTAATAGCCGTGATAGCCTAGCATAAGTTGCTTGCTTATTTATTTCCTTGTTGTCTTGTTTTATTTGTTTGCTTGTAGTTAGTGCAGTTCTTTTTCCGTGGTTTGCTAGTGGCTGCAATAACCTATTTTTTAAAACTAGGCCACAATAACCATGGGCTAATATTTACTGTAGTGACACTGGGCCTCCTACGGGCCGTAGAAGCAGTGGGCCTTCTATGGGCCGTAAAAATAGTAGGCCTTCTACGGGCCGTAAAAACATTAGGCCTTCTACGGGCCGTAGAAACAATGGGCCTTCTACGGGCCATATCATCAGTGGGCCTAATACGGGCCGTATGATCGATTGGCCAAACATGGGCCAATAACAGGCCGCATTATGGCCGTAAACGGGCTAGAGTTGGAATCATCCGTTCATGGTCCGACCATAACGGGCCATCGTTAATAGGCCGTATTTGATGACGTTATGAAAACGGCCCAAACCTATTAATGGACCACAAATGGGCCGACTGTAACCACGGGCCGAATTTGGCCCACAAGAAGAAAATGATAGTAACGGGCCATAAGTAAATGAATGCTGGAAATGAGCCCAAGAATAAATGGCTCTGAGAAGGCCGAAAGATAACATGGGCTGGAAACGGCCCAACGGAATAACGGGCCGTTAATGGGTATAAAGTGATACACTGTTCATTACGGGCCAGTTTCACCACGGGCCGTTAATGGGTATAAAGTGATACACTGTTCATTACGGGCCAGTTTCACCACGGGCCGTTAGTAGGCCAAGAGTTACATAGGGCCTCATATGGGCCGAAAGACGTCAAGGGCCATACATGGGCCAGAAGTGAAAATGGGCTGGAATCATATTGGATGGCCCAGATGACGCTGCTGGGCCTAATTCGGATAGGGCGTAACGGGCCTTGGTTTAGCGGGCTGTAAATGGGCTATATGGGTACATGCCATTAACATGATTTCCATGGGCCGGCCCGCCACCTTTTGACCAAGTCAAATGGGCCGGCCTTTTCACATGAATGGGCCTCTGTTGGGTCATGCCACGTGTCGACGTATCATAGGCGCCTTCTGTCCAATGAATGGATGACATCTGTCCCAACGATGAACCGACACATGTTTCCTCCAGCCAATGATGATTTTACACGTGGAAAATCCCCATTGGTCGGGGCTGTTAATGGGTTATCGGATCCAAAACCCGACCCAATAGATTAACGGCGTTCCGTTACGATGGATGCCATGTGTCGGTCACCCTTGACGAAAGAACTTCTGTGACGCGTGATTTATCATCATGGAAGTGCACACTTCCGTGATGATAATTTTGGTAATGTCATGGAACACTTCTACGACAGCACAGGTATGACTATCTTGATTCTGTCATAAAATCGTCATGGATGTACATGCATGACAAAAAATGCGACCTACTGTGACAAACACGTATCATCACGGAAGTGTATTTTTTTTGTAGTGATGAATTATTGAGGCACTCCGGAATGAAGAATAGAAAGGTTGAACCAACGACGAAAAGAATTTGAAAGATCTTGGAGAAAGGCATTTGACTCATGACAATTCATTCTTACATCAAACTTTGAAATGAGTTTTAGAATAGCTCCGGGAAAATTAGAAGAGTCAGGTAAGATCCTGGGAAAAGACCTCTAGGTTAGGGCCCACTCAAGGGAAACACCGTTGAACGATTTAAAAGAGATAATGTGCCGGTTGATTTAAATGAATTGAATGAGATAACGTCCTCAAAAGAACTTGAGCAAATTGAGAATGGACGATTGAATCTTCTGAGATATCTTCAGCACTCCGGAACAATTGAATAGCGAGAAGTGGATGATTAAGAGGTGCACCGACATGAGAAAACATTTGAAACAAGGAAAGGAATGTGATCAACACTGAAATCTTGAATTTTGTCCAGCGAAGAAGAAAAGAATGAATAATGATGAACTTGAAGCTCCGTTAGTATCTTCGTGAGAATCACCAGATAAGAACATTGAAGGAAAAAAATGAAGAGACTTCGTGTGAATAAAATGGATAGTTGATTAAGAAATCCGACTCCTTGAAGAATAGGGTGGGAGTGCGGGAAAACAAAGGCTACTTGGGACGGATGGGACAAACACCATTGAGAAAACTTAGAGTTGATGTTGCGGATGTTGAAAATGATCGGATCAACTAGAAGAGAAGCACATCGGTTGGAAAAGAATTAGCATGACAATCTCGATAAGCAAGAAGGATTAGCATCCACATAGAAATATGAGGACACCACTTAAGGAAGGTATGGAATCAACACTTGACTTCAAAGCAACTTGAATACCACAACTGAAAACAAAACAAAGGATTGGCTTGCAGAATAAGCCGGAACAAACATATGATAGACCCCATATCATATCATGTGTCTGTTGGAAAGATATCCTATGTGATACTTGAATTCCCACTTATAAACTCCCGAAACTTTCTGGTTATGCAATCAGGTGTTGGGGATATAGGGGAAGCATAATATCTCACCCAAACTAACAATTCCTACATCCAGTTGTATCCATCCTTCAACACATAATCAAGAAACCTTCGAAAATCGTGTACCTTAACCTTCGAAAAGCATCCGTTATACAAGTTATGACAATACTCCCAAACTCGCGCCCCTGTACTGGGTGGCGTCGAGGTTATCTCACCAACAACTACATAAAAGAGATTTTCGATGTCGGCGAACTCAGGTATTCCAGAACTACAACGATAGAATTGTTTCAACAACACCTCGGACCTCAACTCCCCGGGACACTGCCACAACCCCTAAATGTCAGGAGGCACCAAGAACAATGTTCTCATCACAAGAATATCGGAACGATTCCAAGATACCCGCATGATCCTAAAAAAATCATGAAATTTGAGGAGAGAAGAGTCGAAACTCTACGTCAGGAGGCCTCACCAGAGTGACGAAGGGACCAAGGAGTAAAAAGAATCCTACTCTCCGATATATATAATCCTAAGAATCAAAACATTTTGTTCTAGACTCAACAATGTTAGCGATTTGATCAAGCAGGGGGCTCCTAAGTCTGGGAAGGCTCTGATTACCAACTTGTAACACCCACAATGCGGCTATATCTCCCACATGTCGGGGCACGAGTTAGAGGCATAGCCGCATGGTAGGTTTGTGACAAGAGGGGTAATCTTCACACAATCCCATGTACTGAATAAGAAAGGGATACAGAGTAGGCTTACAATCGCCACTTCACACAAATACAAGTTAAACATACATCATCCAGAATACAATCAAGGTCCGACTACGGAACCAAAATAAAATAAGACAACCCCAATTGCTAGATCCCCGATCGTCCCAACTGGGCACCACTACTGATCAACTAGAAAGGACACAAAACAACAAACAAGATCTTCATCGAGCTCCCAGTTGAGCTCAGTTGCGTCATCTGCACTGGTATCATCGGCACCTGCAATTGTTTGGAAGTACCTGTGAGACACGAGGACTCAACAATCTCACACCCACGAGATCAAGACTATTTAAGCTTAAGGGTAGGAAAGGTAGTGAGGTGGAGCTGCAGCACGCACTAGCATATATGGTGGCTAACATACGCAAATAAGAGCGAGAAGAGAAGCAAAGCAGCGGTCGTGAACTAGAAGTGATCAAGAAGTGATCCTGAAACTACTTACGTCCAAACATAACACAAGAACCGTGTTCACTTCCCAGACTCCGCCGGAAAGCGACCATCACGGCTACACACGCGGTTCATGCATTTTAATTAAGTTAAGTGTCAAGTTCTCTACAACCGGACATTAACAAATTCCCATCTGCCCATAACCGCGGGCACGGCTTTCGAAAGTTCAAAACCCTGCAGGGGTGTCCCAACTTAGCCCATCACAACTCTCACTGTCAACAAAGGATATTTTGACAATGGTAAAACAAGACCAGCAAAGCTGCCCGATGTGCCGACATCCCGATAGGAGCTGCACATATCTCGTTCTAAGGGCAACACCGGATGAGCAATCCGTACAACTAAAACAAGCTCTCAAGTTTCCCCGAGGTGGCTGCAATGGGCTCTAGTTCGGACCAACACTTAGAGAAGCACTGGCCCGGGGGGGGGGGGTTAAAATAAAGATGACCCTCGGGTTAATTACTCCCAAGGGAAAGGTATAGGTTGTTAGGCAAATGTAAAACCAAGGTTGGGGCTTGCTGGAGGAGTTTTATTCAAAGCGAACTGTCAAGGGGTTCCCATAACACCCAACCGCGTAAGGGACGCAAAATCAAGGAACATAACACTGGTATGACGGAAACTAGGGCAGTAAGAGTGGAACAAAACACCAGTCATAAGGCCGAGCCTTCTAACCTTTACCAAGTATATAGATGCATTAAAGTAAATAAGAGATAATAATGATATCCCAACAATATTCATGTTCCAACAAGGAACAAACTTCAACTTCACCTGCAACTAGCAACACTATAAGAGGGGCTGAGCAAAAGCGGTAACATAGCCAAACAACGGTTTGCTAGGAAAGGTGGGTTAGAGGCTTCACATGGCAATATGGGAGGCATGATATAGCAAGTGGTAGGTAGCGTGGCATAGCAAAAGAGCGAACAACTAGCAAGCAAAGATAAAAGTGATTTCGAGGGTATGGTCATCTTGCATGAGATCCCGCAAGGAAGAAGAATGAGTCCATGAAGGAGACAAACGGACGTAGTCGAACGGATCCTCACAAACGCGACGTTATCGGAACTAACCCGAAGAAGCAACACTTGAAAGAAGCAAACATTATGGTAAACAACCATCACATAAACATGGCATGATGCACAATCAAGTATGATGCATGTCCGGTTTAATGAGGCATGGCATGTCAAAGTGCACAAACAATACTACAAATTAAGTGGAGCTCAATATGCAATGAGTTGCATATTGACGAAACACCACATTCAATTATTTAGTTCACTCCCGATTATGTACCCAACAAAATTAAATGTTCTTAACATGGCAAGAGGTGAAACATGAGTAAAATACACAGTAAGGCATTTTAAATGAGGCCGAAAACATCAAACAACAAATCCGGTAAATTCTCATGTGCATTAGTAATTTAATGCAACAAAAATTTAAACATTCTTGATGTTGTTAACATGATGTGGATGCCATGTTCAAGTTTATGCAATTTTATGAAAATGTTGATATGAACCTAGATATGAAGCATTGTCGCCATGGAGGAAGGAAAAGGGGGCCACATCAACGAATCCGAAAATGATGCCACGGCAACATAACGGTTCCGGTAGCTCATGGAGATACCAGTGCAAAAGGAAGTGTGGCGGGAGCGTGACATGCGATAGAAGGTGGGGTGCTCTCAGTTACCGGGTGTCCCATGTGTAAGAGGCATGGGAAACGAGGAACAATGTGCAAGCGACAATTTGAGCACGGTGCAAGCACGAGCATCTCATACATCACACATGCATTCGTTCATGGGCGGTCGTCTCGGGGTTATACCTTCGAAGCGTGCATTTTCGAGGCGGATCGAGTTCATAGTGGAAGTAGACGTTCTCGCGATGTAGTGGAAGTAGTTGTGCATGGTACTAGAAGTAGTGGTTCACGCGATGGTAGTTGAACTTGGCGCTTGCGTTACACGGGTCTTCGGTGATGGTGCCGTACATGGTTCGGAGTGGTACTTGCTTCTTTGGACTTATCGGTCCGGTCTAGGCGTAGATGTACATGGCAAACGTAGTGGTACTATGCGTCGGTCGTCGAGGCTCTTGCCGATGGGGTACTTGGTGACATCCACAGGATCAGTAGTTGTACATGGTCTTCGCGTTTTAGTTTGACTTGGCGATTCCAAAACGTTCATCGGTAGTGGAACTTGGCGGTCTCGACGGTCGTCGTGGTACTTGACGTAATCCACGCAAATGGTGCTTGTCCAAGCATCGGTCTTGACGAAGGTGTACTTGACGAGTTGCCCGAACGTGTTAGTCATCAGACTTGGGCTCCGGAGATGGTGTCATGGTGGTCTTGCAACAACAGCATCCGCAAGGGCGTTGGGGAAGGATATGGTCGCGACAAAGGATGAAGCCAAGGAGCAGCAGCGCGAGGAGAGCCATGGCGGGCATCGGGGTTGAACTGTGGCTGCTCGCGTACTCCGGCGCGGGTGGAACCAGCAGTGAGGAGGAGAAGGGAGCACTAGCGCGCGACTGGAGGAGGTCGCTGAGGCAAGGCAGCAGCTTCAGCGGGTCCAGTGGTGGACCTAGAGCTCCGGACGGCGAGGGACTTGAGGCCACGGGGGTCCAGGTGGCACGGTCATCGGTGGCGACAGCGCAGGCGCTGGCCTGCTTCAGCGGAGCGAGAATGACGGGCATCAGGCGACTTCCCTGGCATCTTAGAGCAGGGGGAAGGCAGAGGAGGCGCTATGGCCATGGCGGAGAGGTTAGGGTGACGTGATCCTGGTGGGGCTCGGCGGCAGCGTCGCTGTGTGGGAACGAGGGAGATGAGCTGCATGGATGGAGCTGAGAATGGAAATCAAGAAGAGTGGCGACGTGAGGGAAGCAGGAGGGGATCGAGGGAGATGAGGCGATGGGATCGGGAGAGTGAGGCTGCGAGGGAGATGGGGATCGAGCAGGGGGTTCGAGGAGAGGGTCGCGCCTGCGTGCGTGTGACTCTGGTGGCGCAAGAGGAGAACGAAGGGAGAGGGAGATGGGATCGAGGGAATAGGCTCCGTGGGGCTAGGGTTAGGAGGGCACATGCAAGGCCTTGACCTTGGGCCGGCGCGTGAGGGAGGGAGGCCCAGCTGGGCTGGAATGTCAGCTGGGCCTCTTCTCTCTCTCTCTCTGTCTCTCTTTAAAAATGTATTTCTTTAAAAGAAAAGAAATTAGAGAGAGGAAAAGAAAGAGAGGGTTAGGGAAGTATTTTGGGCATGTGGGTTATTTTTCTAGACTCACAAAAATGTGAGGAATTTAAATAAAATGGCAAGAGGATTTTGTCAGGATCCCGATTCCAAGTCACATCGATCTAGCCGGTAACACCTCATATCACATTGCGGCCTCACGCACGGTATCCCATGGGTGTCGCCTTACCATGGCCCGGGACCGTTTGCACCTTTTGGCTCACGTATATGATAGTGTTGCTAGCATCCATATGACGGAGAACCCGGGCCGACATGGCTAGTCGTGAACCCAAAGCGACACAGGCCTATGGAGACAGGCATACATGAATCACATCGAGCATGTCGGTCATCAGCGAGTGATTCCGGGCTGTAGCACTGGGCTAATAGGACTCTGGGGAACCCGGGCTGTAGCAGGCTAGGCAAGACTCTAGATGTCACTGCATGACATTTCCCCGAAGGGACAGACATAGGAACAAAGTGAAACACATGCCGGCCAGTCAAGTGTCCTGAGCAGTAGTGCTGGGCTAGCAGGACTCCGGTGAACCGGGCTGTAGCGGACTACTATGGCTTGAGGAACACTAGGCTACATTTTCCCATAAGAAAGGCTGCCAAGGATAAACAACTAGATTGTCGGATCCCACTCATACCAAGCATTTCAATCGTACACACAATATGCCCAATATGAGTACATACAACATGGCATCACAACAAAACTCTACAACTCAAGTACTTTATTTAAAGGCTCCAGAGAGCCATACATAACATGTTCATACAAGTAGGGGTCACACGACCCAACACTCAAGTCATACAATCATACAAGCACAAGCAGAAGTAAATAGTCTGGGTACAGACACTAGAAAGCAAGAAGGCTTTCGAAGCCTGTCTATCTACATAGGGCCCTCCATGGCTAGGATCACCACCTGTGTGGCTAGTCACTCGTCGACATCAAGGTCTACGTAGAACCCATCGGAGGGGGCGGTGTTGTCGTCTGAAAACAGTAAATAAGCAAACATGAGTACAAGGTACTCAGCAAGTCTTACATCAGAACCTACTATACATGCTCATTCTCAAGAAGGTGGTGGGGTTATTGCAGCAAGCCAGCTTTGACTCTTGGCTAGGCTATCCTACAGAACTCCACTAGTAAAATAGTTTTCGCACACGAGTCCACTACTCACCAACACAATACTCCACCGGGGATCCTCCCTTGTCATCCTACGAGAGGGCCATCCTCGGTACTCACACTTATCTTGAGTCTTTTAGTAGTAACCATTAACTTGTCTATGAACTGTATAGGCAACCAAGTAGTCCTTTACCGCGGACGCGGCTATTCGAATAGTTTTATACCCTGCATGGGTGTACTTCGTCACACATGTTTCCACCACTTAGCGTCTGGACACGACATGTGCTCGGCAGACTTCAAGCGAAAACCAACGTGGGTGTAGACCACGACCTGACTAACCTCACAAGTGTCTAGTCCAGGTTTATCGCCTATTCAGGTTCCATACGCAAGGAAATCCGGACGGGGTGTCCTCAACGGCCCCAAACGATGTGTACAGGGTCCCGGGACGCCAAACGGGCGCCCGACATAGCCGGCCATAGTGTATCTACCGCATCATAGCCCACCCCTAGGGTCAGCGTGTCACATCCCTAGTTCTGGCCTGTCCTATGCTTGCTTCCATCAGAGCATCATGTTTAAATTTTTGAAACCTGAACTGAGGAATTTAGAAGCCTCGAAACCCTAAATAAAAGAAGGGCAAAAACCCTAAAAATCTCATTCATTGTTCCAAAATGCTCTTCTTAAATGTTTGATAATTTTTGGCAAGGGTTCTGGTCCCAACCAAAATATTGAACATTTTTAAGGATTTATTTTTGGGACTTTGAATTTAAATCAATACTATTTTGAATTTGAACTTATATCCAAATATTACTGAATATATGTTCAAATAACTGAAACATTTTTATGTGCTTTGGTATAATTCCATTGTGCTAAATAAAATGTTCAGGGGAATTTTGTCACTGTTTTTGAATTTGTTTTATTTCAAAACAGTGGCAAAAGATTAAATAAAAACAAAACAGAAGAAAAAAATAAAAAGAATAGAGCCTACCCGGCCTCACCCGTGCAGCCCACCAGAGCCGGCCCAGCTCCTGTGCTGGTCCAGCACTGTGTGGCCCAGCCCACCTCCTCCTCCCTGTCGCCTTCCTCCTCGCGCCAGTAGGCAGAGGAGGGACACAGCGCGCGCGCCCGAGCTCGCCACGCCACCACCCTGCTCGTCTGCATCGCCTGGCCACCGCGACGCCGCGCGTCATCTCCTCGGCGCCGCCCCGACCCCCCTGGACCCCCTCGCTCTCTCCCTCTCCCTTGTATCTCTCCTCTGCTTCCTCTCTCTCTCACTCGCCGAGCGCAGCCGCAGCCGCGCCACCGTAACGCCGCGGCCACCGTCTCCCCCTCGACCCCTCGCTGTGCTTGCGAGCTCCGCCTTGACCCCCTCTTCCTCCCCACCGATCCACGGCCCTCCGGAAGCCCTGCATCGCCGCCCACGTCGCCGTTCCCCTCCTCGGCCACCGGAGATCGTCGCCGTCAATTCACTGCACTCCGGCCGCCCCCGAGCCCACTAACCCTCCCTACAGCTCCACGGTGAGCCTCCGTGCAGAACCCCTCTCTCTCCCCTCGCGTTTGCGAGCTCTAGGCCATAGCTCCGCCGGACCCGAGAGCTCGCCGCCGCCGCTGACCTCGTCACCGCCGTCACTACAGCCGCTTGAGCTCGTCTCCGAGCGTGTCACCGCACTCAGGAAGCCACCAGGAGCCTAACGCATATCCTAACTCGCCCTCCCGTGCACCACAGCGCCAACCCCGCACTCACCGAACTCCGGCGCCGCCGCGAGCTCCGTTCCGGCGAGCCCCGGCGTTCCCCCGCCGTGCTCTGTGGTCGTCGCCGGCTAATCTCCGGCCAGCTGACGTGGCTGGCTTAATTAGCCACTAACCACCGCATCGTGTCACAGACAGCCGGGCCCCACCGCCTAACTAACCGGCTAACTAAAATAGATTAGGTTTAATCTAATTGCAGTGGCCCCACGCGTCAGCTTTGACCGCGCTGACGTGGCCTTTGACCCGGCCCCACCTGTCATTGACACTAACTAGCCCTGTGCCACTGACGTGTGGCGCCCACACGTCAGGTTTGACCTGGACCCGCCCTGTTGACCTGATGACGTCAGGATAAGGTCATGCTGACGCAATAATTCCTTTCTGGAATTAAAATAAATTAGGAAATAATTTATAAATTCCAGAAAATTGTATAAACTTCTAAAAATCATAGAAATTCAACCGTAACTCCAAATTAAATAATTTTATATGAAAAATTATCAGAAAAATTCAAGGAATCCATCTGTACCATTTTAATGCATGTTAGAACAACTTATCACTACTGTTTAGGGCAAATGAAGTGAATGGCATTAATTAACCACATATGGAGTTTGAATTTGAATCTTGGATTCAAACCAACTTCATTTAATCTGGTTTTAGGTGCATTAGCCGAAAACACATTCATATTGCCATGTCATAGCATGCATCATATTGTGCATTGCATTGATCGTGTTTTTTCTGTATTGCCGGTATTTGTCCCCTCTCGATAGACGTGTACCGACGATGTGATCGATGACACCGATGAAGAGCTATATTATCTTCAGAAGTGCCAGGCAAGCAAAACCCCCTTGTTCATTCCGATAAAATCCCACTCTCTCGCTCCTGCTCTCTTTTACTGCATTAGGACAACAACGACATATTTGTTACTTGCTGCGGTAGCTGAACCCCTTTATCCTTTGCATGACCTGTCATTGCCACAGTAAATAGATGAAACCCACTAGCATGAGTAGGAGTTGTTTGAGCCCTGTTGTGCCTACTCATTCATGCTTGTTTGTCATGCTTGCTACTGCTTAGAGTTGAGTCAGGTCTGATTCATCGAGGATGAATCAGAGGTGTGTGAACATGTCCTACTATGTGTGAGCTAAGTGTGTGAACACGATTTGGTAAAAGGTGTCGGTGAGAGGCCATGTAGGAGTACATGGTGGGTTGTCTCATTGAAGCCGTCCTTAGGAACTGAGTTCTGTGTTTGTGATCCATGATTCAGCTACTACCATGCATTGGGCCCTGAAATATGACCCCGCTCGACTTCTTATTCACCCTAGTCCTCTGTCCAGGAGTTGCAAGTAGTTTCTGGTGTTTGTAGCTTACTGGAGGCCGTGGACAGCGCTGACCGTAGGGGTGGGCTGTGATGCGGTAGGTACGTGGCACGGTGTACCGGATGCCCGTTTGGTATCTCGGGAACCCTGTTCACATCGTTTGGGGCTGTGAGCGAAACTCCGGCCGGATCTCCTCATGGATGGAACCCGAATAGGCGATAAACCTGGACTAGAGACTTGAGTGTTTAGGTAGGTCGTGGTCTACACCCACGTCGGCTTTCGCTTGAAGTCTGCCGAGCAAATGTCGTGTGCAGACGTTAAGTGGTGGAAACATGTATGAAGAAGTACACCCCTGCAGGGTTAATATCATCTATTCGAATAGCCGTGTCCGCGGAAAAGGACTTCTGGGTTGCTTATATCAGTTCATAGACAAGTGAAAGTGGATACTCTAAAATACGCAAGATAAGTGTGAGTGCTATGGATGGCGTTCTCGTAGGGAGACGGGAGCGGATCCATAGTGGTGTATTGATATGGTGAATATGTGGACTCGTGTGCGCCACCTCAAAAGAGTTACTTGCAGTCATAGTTTAGGATAGCCACCGAGTCAAAGCTGGCTTGCTGCAGTTAAACCCCACCATCCCTTTGTTGATAATGATGCATATGTAGATAGTTCTGATGTAAGTCTTGCTGGGTACATTTGTACTCACGTTTGCCTATTTTATGTTTTTGCAGAGAGACTTCGGTCTCGCTAGTAGTTTCACGTGGACTTCGACGTTTAGCTTGATACCTCAGCTACTCTTGTGCCCTCGGCAGGATCTGATAGATAGTCAGGCTTCTCAGCCTTTTTCATTTATAGATGTCTGTACCCAGACATGATAGCTTCCGCTTGTGCTTTGATTTGTATGCTCTGAATGTTGGGTCATGAGACCCCTGTTTGTAATATCTCGCTCCTCGGAGCCTATTGAATAAACTACTTGAGTCGTAGAGTCATTTTGTGATGCCATGTTGTATTGCACATATCGAGCATATTGTGTGTATGTTATTGAAATGCTTGGTATGTGTGGGATCTGACTATCTAGTTGTTTATCTTTAGTAGCCTCTCTTACCGGGAAATGTCTCCTAGTGTTTCCACCGAGCCATGGTAGCTTGCTACTGCTCCGGAACACTTAGGCTGGCCGACATGTGTCCTTCTTCGTTCCTGTGTCTGTCCCTTCCGGGAAATGTCACGCGATGAATACCGGAGTCCTGTTAGCCCGCTACAGCCCGGTTCACCGGAGTCCTGCTAGCCCAGTGCTACAGCCTGGATTCACTCGCTGATGACCGACACGTTCGATGCTGGGTCATGGATGCCTGTCCCTGTAAGTTTGTGCCACTTTGGGTTTACGACTAGCCATGTCAGCCCGGGCTCCTTATCATATGGATGCTAGCGACACTGTCATATACGTGTGCCAAAAGGCGCAAACGGTCCCGGGTAAAAGTAAGGCGACACCCGTGGGAATACCGTGCGTGAGGCCGCAAAGTGATATGAAGTGTTACATGCTAGATCTATGTGGCATTGAGTCGGGGTCCTGACAGCGTTGGTATCAGAGCTTGACTGCCTGTAGGATTACCAAGCCAAACTGATCGAAGTTGAGTCTAGAAATTCTTTAGTTATATAAGGGAATTGATTGTGGGATGGAACGTAAGGCTCTTTTTACTCCTTTACCTCATGCCCTTCTGATCTGAGTCATCATCTTCTCTTCTACAGGGATTAAGAACTAGGCTATCCCTTCTTTCTATTAGGATCACGTGTTACTAATCAGTGGACTTATAAGATTGTTGGATTTAAGTCTCAGTTCAGTTCCTACTACTTCCGTATGTTAATTGTTGATCTCGAAACCTTGATATTGTGCTTCTGAGTGGTTATGCCACCATTTTTGTGAATGTCTCAAATCTCTTCTGAGCATTTACAGCCGTTATGCTGTCCGAGTCATCCCAGGTTTCTAAGTAGTCTGATGCATTTGCAAATTCCTTCCTCCCGCTTCGATGTTCCTTTGGGCCAGATTAACCACACTAATCGGTGTGTTGAGGTAATTATTACCTCGACATATATGTTGGAATTATTATTATGACCCTAGGTGTTTTTAGGGAGTCACCTAGTAACCTAGCAATGTTTTGTGTTCCCAGTGTGAAGATTCTGGCCATCATTCTCGAAAGCATCCCGTGGTGCTACTTAGTAGTAGGCATTCTACTCCTGGGTTCTGAACCCGAGATTCACTCTACTTACTTCATGTTGATAGGGTTTGCTAGTTCCTTTAGGATATTAGTAACTTTTGCATTAGTCCTCGAGGTCCATGGTATTTTTCCTTCTTCCAAATACTATGAACCGTTTATGGCAGAAGTTCTTTGAACCAAAAGATCACAACCAGAGCTCTTGATGACTTCTCGATTCTATGTTATGACTCTGCCAGTTCTACCTTTCCGCATGGATTATCCGGAAGAAACCTGTTGAACCTGATTCGACATACTAATCTATGCATCCACAACTCAGAAAGTTATATGTTCCTTTGAGTTGTCCCGCTTTAGTTGTCTACTGACCTTCGTCTGTCAATTGATAGTCAAGAGTATGCGTGCATTCGTGTATCGAGGCCTATTACTCTTGTGGTCCGTCAAGCCATTCTGTCCTGAATGACTTGGAGAAACAAACTCCAGTACCTCTTCCATATCCAGTATTGGGTCAAAGAAGTTGTGCTCCGCAGAACAAATTGCTAATCCAGCTTTTGTTCTGCTCTACCTTGGAGTATTACATATTTTATATCGAGATTGTTATAGGAATTGCACACCATCCTATGAACTCTTGGTACAGTGATACTTCTTGCCATCATTGTTCATTCCTCGGTTCCTGTGTTATTGTCACCGGAATGCCGACAAATGAATCATGGTGTGTGAAATCAATACTCCCAGCAACCTCGTTGCTTGGTAGTTAAAGGATAATAATTTCATTCTTAGCATGTTGGTTTTTGAATCATCCTTCTAAGACTGATCGTGCTACCTAGTCCTTATTTCCGGTGCACCCTTCGATTGATGAGTTAGGATCTTGTCAAGTCCTCACTCATTTGATTATATCGTCTTGCCCTCAAAAGCGAGATTGTTCTCGAGCTTAGTAACATACCGGTGGTTCGTGATTTTCTGAATATCTTCTCAGAAGTATTACCAAGTTGTCACCTGACCGCTATGTTGAGTTCGTGATCAAGTTGGTTTATTCCTGTAAACCACCCCTTCTCCAAGAATCCGTGTTGGATACCCTGAGCTAGTTGGATAAGCTAAACAACAACTTGGAGAGCTGGAAGATAAAAGCTTGTCCGACTTAGTTCATGTTAAGGGATATCTTTTTGTGTGTGTGTGTGTGTGTGTGTTGAAGAAAGATGATATCTTCATCGATTGGTCCTTGTGATCAGTTGCTGGACCTATTGTCTTATCAATCCTTTGATTTGAGTGTGGGCTATCGTCAAATCAAATCAGTACCAACGATGCTCGTAATGTTGTCTTATTCGTGGTTGATCCCTCGAGCATACACCATTATATCTTTTGGGTCTGACCAATGCTATCACTTGTTCACTTAACTATGGAATTCCTTTTAAAAGGAAACCCGGATGAATTGTTGTTGTGCCCATTGACAACATCCTTGTCTTCTCCATAATTTTGCTGAACATTAAGCTAGTGTTGGAAACTTTTGAAAGCATTTGTTCATGCTAGCTCATGAAGCATATGTTCGGATGTAAGAAGTGACTTCCTCCAGTTCATGTGCATCTGATGCAAGTTGCCGCCGTGGATTCGAGAAAGTCAATGTTGCTTTCTTTGGAATCATTCCAAATCAGTCATGCACACGTGCGAAGAATGCTGTGGTTTGAAGACTTGCAACCTTCAATCTATATGTATCCCTAGCACACCAAGCCACTGATTGATTTGTTCAAGGAGAAGGAGTTTCTTCATAAGAGCTAATCCGGACTTATGTAAGGACTTCGATACCCTCGTTGATGGTTCCCCCTCCTGAACTCGGTAGTGTTTTATTATAAGACTACTTTGTGGTCATGCTTGTCTGGGACAACGTGTTCACATGTTTGTAGCGGAACCAGCTCATGTTTTGGAGCTTGCTATCATAGTTCATCTCCCGAGAATCCCGCAACATCATCTCGTCGATTTGTGTTGCAAACTTTCATTTTTCTTCCTAGACTCGATGAGTCTGGAATATCCTGACACCAACCAGATCTGAATCTCAGGCAGATATGATGGTTGGAACATTTTCCAAGAACTATAATATTGGTCCCTCGAAAACCGGTAAAGTGGATGTCGTGGCCAACACACCCAGCCGGAAGACCTGTTATTATAATATCTTGATTGAGGAAGTTGGCCACCTCCCCATAGGGATTTCGTAGGGTTTACTCCCTAGTTGCCCCTATGGATTTTTGTATTCCCGAAGTCCGACCTTTTACTTGATGTTCTAGATATCAAACCATATCTATGAATGGGTTACACTAGCACATCAAGGAGAACATTAGAAGCGGAGTGCTAAATGTCTCTCGGTCGATCATCCAGATTTTATTTCCTTGGCCTCGCTAAGACGAAATCTGAGAAGTGTTATCTTCCTTTGCATCTGCATCATCCATCATCATTCATCGTGGTAGCAAGTTGTGTTGCCAGGATCCTTGACACGGATATTGGTAAAACCCTGATGAATATGGAAATGCTCAAGTTCTTGAGAGCACGCACAAGCGCTACGTGTTATCATCGGCACTAACTGGGTTTGCTCTCAGTTTCCTCGGCAATGCTATGACCTATTCAAACAGTGAATTCACTCTCTATTGTTGGGTTCTTCCCCAGTTACCAGAATCATTCCCAGCATTTGCATTCTGTTCCCAGCTTGCACCGCCATTGTGCCATTCTACCATGGGTCTCTTCCATTTCCGGTGATAAGCAAATTCATCCATTACGTTGTCTTCAACAAGGTAATCGACATCATCCAAGTCCGAGTATGCCATTCTACCGACCCCCGCTAATCGATTGCTGTGATTTGCCTTAGGCTGATATAGAGAGTCTAAATGATCTCTATATCAAAGGTAATTCTTTTTGCCACTTAAGGGGATAATCTACGAATCACCCTTCTCCAGGATGTTTCGTCGTGGTATCATGGCAATTCAACTCCTCGCTATGTTGACAACCGAGCACCACATTCTTAAGTCTGGAATTGCTGTCTACCTAGTGAACCTCGTCACCTGCTCCACTCCGTCCCTCTAGAGGTATGCTTCGTCTCTCAGCTTGAGAGATGTTGCTATGTCACATTCCGGGAGTTAATCCTGAGTTGTTCGACCTTCGAGAAGACCGATCCTTCCAGAGTTTTCCTTTCCTCTTCTTGCCATGATTAGTTGGAATTCTCAGAGCAAGACGACATGACAAAGATGGTGTTCAAATCAATGTTCATTGAGGTGCACCCTGGATCGTGAAGATTATACTAGTTTGCGTTTCCCCTTCATCCTACCCTACGCTTGAATCTTGAGACGAGATTCTTGTTTAGTGGGGGTGAGTTGTCACATCCCTAGTTCTGGCCTGTCCTATGCTTGCTTCCATCTGAGCATCATGTTTAAATTTTTGAAACCTGAACTGAGGAATTTAGAAGCCTCAAAACCCTAAATAAAAGAAGGGCAAAAACCCTAAAAATCTCATTCATTGTTCCAAAATGCTCTTCTTAAATGTTTGATAATTTTTGGCAAGGGTTCTGGTCCCAACCAAAATATTGAACATTTTTAAGGATTTATTTTTGGGACTTTGAATTTAAATCAATACTATTTTGAATTTGAACTTATATCCAAATATTACTGAATATATGTTCAAATAACTGAAACATTTTTATGTGCTTTGGTATAATTCCATTGTGCTAAATAAAATGTTCAGGGGAATTTTGTCACTGTTTTTGAATTTGTTTTATTTCAAAACAGTGGCAAAAGATTAAATAAAAACAAAACAGAAGAAAAAAATAAAAAGAACAGAGCCTACCCGGCCTCACCCGTGCAGCCCACCAGAGCCGGCCCAGCTCCTGTGCTGGTCCAGCACTGTGTGGCCCAGCCCACCTCCTCCTCCCTGTCGCCTTCCTCCTCGCGCCAGTAGGCAGAGCAGGGACACGGCGCGCGCGCCCGAGCTCGCCACGCCACCACCCTGCTCGTCTGCATCGCCTGGCCACCGCGACGCCGCGCGTCATCTCCTCGGCGCCGCCCCGACCCCCCTGGACCCCCTCGCTCTCTCCCTCTCCCTTGTATCTCTCCTCTGCTTCCTCTCTCTCTCACTCGCCGAGCGCAGCCGCAGCCGCGCCACCGTAACGCCGCGGCCACCATCTCCCCCTCGACCCCTCGCTGTGCTTGCGAGCTCCGCCTCGACCCCCTCTTCCTCCCCACCGATCCACGGCCCTCCGGAAGCCCTGCATCACCGCCCACGTCGCCGTTCCCCTCCTCGGCCACCGGAGATCGTCGTCGTCGATTCGCTGCACTCCGGCCGCCCCCGAGCCCACTAACCCTCCCTACAGCTCCGCGGTGAGCCTCCGTGCAGAACCCCTCTCTCTCCCCTCGCGTTTGCGAGCTCTAGGCCATAGCTCCGCCGGACCCGAGAGCTCGCCGCCGCTGCTGACCTCGTCACCGCCGTCACTACAGCCGCTTGAGCTCGTCTCGGAGCGTGTCACCGCACTCAGGAAGCCACCAGGAGCCTAACGCATATCCTAACTCGCCCTCCCGTGCACCACAGCGCCAACCCCGCACTCACCGAACTCCGGCGCCGCCGCGAGCTCCGTTCCGGCGAGCCCCGGCGTTCCCGTAGCCTCCCACCTACCCCATCAGATGCGAGAGAGCCCGGGCTACGCCCCGGTGCCCTCAGCCGCCGCCTCCGTCGCCTTTAGCGCAAGTCCGGCGTGCCCCCGCCGTGCTCTGTGGTCGTCGCCGGCTAATCTCCGGCCAGCTGACGTGGCTGGCTTAATTAGCCACTAACCACCGCATCGTGTCACAGACAGCCGGGCCCCACCGCCTAACTAACCGGCTAACTAAAATAGATTAGGTTTAATCTAATTGCAGTGGCCCCACGCGTCAGCTTTGACCGCGCTGACGTGGCCTTTGACCCGGCCCCACCTGTCATTGACACTAACTAGCCCTGTGCCACTGACGTGTGGCCCCCACACGTCAGGTTTGACCTGGACCCGCCCTGTTGACCTGATGACGTCAGGATAAGGTCATGCTGACGCAATAATTCCTTTCTGGAATTAAAATAAATTAGGAAATAATTTATAAATTCCAGAAAATTGTATAAACTTCTAAAAATCATAGAAATTCAACTGTAACTCCAAATTAAATAATTTATATATGAAAAATTATCAGAAAAATTCAAGGAATCCATCTGTACCATTTTCATGCATGTTAGAACAACTTATCACTACTGTTTAGGGCAAATGAAGTGAATGGCATTAATTAACCACATATGGAGTTTGAATTTGAATCTTGGATTCAAACCAACTTCATTTAATCTGGTTTTAGGTGCATTAGCCGAAAACACATTCATATTGCCATGTCATAGCATGCATCATATTGTGCATTGCATTGATCGTGTTTTTTCTGTATTGCCGGTATTTGTCCCCTCTCGATAGACGTGTACCGACGATGTGATCGATGACACCGATGAAGAGCTATATTATCTTCAGAAGTGCCAGGCAAGCAAAACCCCCTTGTTCATTCCGATAAAATCCCACTCTCTCACTCCTTCTCTCTTTTACTGCATTAGGACAACAACGACATATTTGTTACTTGCTGCGGTAGCTGAACCCCTTTATCCTTTGCATGACCTGTCATTGCCACAGTAAATAGATGAAACCCACTAGCATGAGTAGGAGTTGTTTGAGCCCTGTTGTGCCTACTCATTCATGCTTGTTTGTCATGCCTGCTACTGCTTAGAGTTGAGTCAGGTCTGATTCATCGAGGATGAATCAGAGGTGTGTGAACATGTCCTACTATGTGTGAGCTAAGTGTGTGAACACGATTTGGTAAAAGGTGTCGGTGAGAGGCCATGTAGGAGTACATGGTGGGTTGTCTCATTAAAGCCGTCCTTAGGAACTGAGTTCTGTGTTTGTGATCCATGATTCAGCTACTACCATGCATTGGGCCCTGAAATATGACCCCGCTCGACTTCTTATTCACCCTAGTCCTCTGTCCAGGAGTTGCAAGTAGTTTCTGGTGTTTGTAGCTTACTGGAGGCCGTGGACAGCGCTGACCGTAGGGGTGGGCTGTGATGCGGTAGGTACGTGGCACGGTGTACCGGATGCCCGTTTGGTATCTCGGGAACCCTGTTCACATCGTTTGGGGCTGTGAGCGAAACTCCGGCCGGATCTCCTCATGGATGGAACCCGAATAGGCGATAAACCTGGACTAGAGACTTGGGTGTTTAGGTAGGTCGTGGTCTACACCCACGTCGGCTTTCGCTTGAAGTCTGCCGAGCACATGTCGTGTGCAGACGCTAAGTGGTGGAAACATGTATGAAGAAGTACACCCCTGCAGGGTTAACATCATCTATTCGAATAGCCGTGTCCGCGGAAAAGGACTTCTGGGTTGCTTATATCAGTTCATAGACAAGTGAAAGTGGATACTCTAAAATACGCAAGATAAGTGTGAGTGCTATGGATGGCGTTCTCGTAGGGAGACGGGAGCGGATCCATAGTGGTGTATTGATATGGTGAATATGTGGACTCGTGTGCGCCACCTCAAAAGAGTTACTTGCAGTCATAGTTTAGGATAGCCACCGAGTCAAAGCTGGCTTGCTGCAGTTAAACCCCACCATCCCTTTGTTGATAATGATGCATATGTAGATAGTTCTGATGTAAGTCTTGCTGGGTACATTTGTACTCACGTTTGCCTATTTTATGTTTTTGCAGAGAGACTTCGGTCTCGCTAGTAGTTTCACGTGGACTTCGACGTTTAGCTTGATACCTCAGCTACGATCTTGTGCCCTCGGCAGGATCTGATAGATAGTCAGGCTTCTCAGCCTTTTTCATTTATAGATGTCTGTACCCAGACATGATAGCTTCCGCTTGTGCTTTGATTTGTATGCTCTGAATGTTGGGTCATGAGACCCCTGTTTGTAATATCTCGCTCCTCGGAGCCTATTGAATAAACTACTTGAGTCGTAGAGTCATTTTGAGATGCCATGTTGTATTGCACATATCGAGCATATTGTGTGTATGTTATTGAAATGCTTGGTATGTGTGGGATCTGACTATCTAGTTGTTTATCTTTAGTAGCCTCTCTTACCGGGAAATGTCTCCTAGTGTTTCCACCGAGCCATGGTAGCTTGCTACTGCTCCGGAACACTTAGGCTGGCCGGCATGTGTCCTTCTTCGTTCCTGTGTCTGTCCCTTCGGGGAAATGTCACGCGATGAATACCGGAGTCCTGTTAGCCCGCTACAGCCCGGTTCACCGGAGTCCTGCTAGCCCAGTGCTACAGCCTGGATTCACTCGCTGATGACCGACACGTTCGATGCTGGGTCATGGATGCCTGTCCCTGTAAGTTTGTGCCACTTTGGGTTTACGACTAGCCATGTCAGCCCGGGCTCCTTATCATATGGATGCTAGCGACACTGTCATATACGTGTGCCAAAAGGCGCAAACGGTCCCGGGTAAAAGTAAGGCGACACCCGTGGGAATACCGTGCGTGAGGCCGCAAAGTGATATGAAGTGTTACATACTAGATCTATGTGGCATTGAGTCGGGGTCCTGACACAGCGCTACGCACGGCCTCCAACACATAACCTACAAACACCAGAAACTAGTTGCAACTCCTGGACAGAGGGCGAGAGGGGTCAGTAAGTCGAGCGGGGTCATATTTCAGGGCCCAATGTGTGGTAGTAGCTGAATCCTAAATCACACATACAGATCTCAGTTCTTATGGACGGCCTCAATGAAACAACCCACCATGTACTCCTACATGGCCTCTAACCGATACCTTTACCAAAACATGTTCAACACATCCCTCACATTACCGACATAATCATTTCACTCTAGCCCATCACCCGGATGGACCAGACCTCACATAACTCTAAGCATAGCAGGCATAGCAAGGTAGGAATCACATACATGGCTCAATCAACTCCTACACATGCTAGTGGGTTTCATCTAGTTACTGTGGCAATGACAGGTCATGCAGAGGATAAGGGTTTAACTACCGTAGCACACAGTAGTTTGAATCGCATTGTCTTAATGCAGTAAACAAGAGCAGAGGCAAGAACATGGGTTTGTATCAGAATGATCAATGGGTTGCTTGCCTGTTGTAGTGGTAGTAGGGTACTGCCCTTCAGACGAATACTCGGGGTTATCCTCGGAGGCAGAACCTACCACGGAAGACACACCGAACATAATCAACACATGACAATATGCAACAATATGATGCATGCTGTGACATGGAAAAATGAATGTGTCTTGGCCTAATGCAAGCTAAAACAGGATGGAATGAACTCATTTGAATCAAAGATTCAAATGTTAGCTCATTTAACATGGCCTTATTAGTGCATTACCTTATTCTTCTTAAACAGCAAGGTTAACTTGTTTTGTCATGCATGAAACCATTACAGATGGATATATTGAATTTTTTTGATCATTTTTCATATATAAATCTTTGCATTTGGAGCTATGGTTGATTTTCTATGATTTTTAGAAGTTTTGGCTATTTTCTGGAATTTCCTATTAAAGATTAAATCCAGTAATTGAACTAATGCGTCAGCATGACATAGGTGTGACATCAGCGGTCAACTGGGTCGGCCAGGTCAAACCTGACTGGTGGGCCCTATCTGTCAGTGTCACAACTAATTAACAGAATTAAATTAACACTAATTAGCTGTCAGTGGGGCCTGGGCCCACATGTCAGTGACTAAACTAATTAAATTTAGTTAAAACTAATCCTAAACTAATTAGCAGACCGGCCCCACCTGTCATAGACTCGGGGGGGGGTCAACCTGGGCCCACATAGGGCTCAAACAGAGTCAAACTCGCCGGCGTCTAGCCGCCGGCGAGGCCAGACAGGGCGGAGCAGTGCGGGATTTGCACTCCGGCGACCAAATGGGCGGCGGAGACTATCTACGTGATGCGGGGAGGAAGCCGCGTCGATTGGTGGCAGTGGGTGGAGCTTGGGTGGCTGGAAACATCGCCGGCGACGAGTTTGGCGGCGGTCGAAGCTCGGGTGTGGTCAAGCTAGTCGCTAGGGGGCATGGCGAGGGGCGTGTGGGGGTGCTACGTGCTCCTGCGAGTGTGTGGAAGACGAAGGCGTGCTCGGTGGCGTCCCAACGTGGCTATGGCCATGACGGCGACGTGCGGTGGCGGCGGCGAGCTTCGGCTTCGATGGCAGAGGAGGTTAGAGGACGCGGACGAGCGCGGGGAGAGGGGGAAACGGTGGCGGAGCTCACAGCGGTTGCAAGGGAGCGAACGGCGAGCTCGGGGAAGGGCTGGAGCGAGCGGGGCGGCGAAGGGGATCTCCGGTGTCCGGAGTTGAGGACGAGCTCGGTGCAGCGTCTCCGGGGCGAGCGAGCGCTCGGGGCTCGGCCTACTTGATGTAGTCGACGACGGCGGAGATTCCTGGCATGACGGGGCAATGAATGGATGGCGGTGGCTGCGGTGAAGCTTGTCGGCGGCGACGGCTGCGCTCGGCAGGAAGATGGGGAGAGAGCCAGAGAGGGGGCGAGGCCATGGGGAGAGTGGGAAGAAAGTGAGGGAGACATGGGGGTCGGCGTGGCACTCGTGGACGCCTCCAGGGCGTCGGCGGAAGAAGGAGGTGGCCGGCGTGTGGCCGCGGGCGCCGGCCACGCGCTTCTCGTCCTCCTGGCGAGAGGAGGGGGACAACTGGCATAAGCCAGTGGACTGGGCTGAGCCGGGTGGGCTGGTGGGCTGCGCCAGGTAAGTCCCTGTTCTTTCTCTCCTTTTCTTTTATTTACTTATTTATTATTTCTGTAACTTCAGGGCTTTATTAAAAATGCCAGGGCATTAACAAAAATCATAAAATTAATCATGGCCACTCCTTAGAATATATCCAACAGCAAACATTTTAGTTTATGATTATTTGAGCATTTAAAATATTTTATAGCATTTAAACGCCCAAATGCAAATACCATAAGGATTAATCCAATGACCTTTGATGTCCTAGAAAAATGTGCACCATTTTTGTCAAAGGTTTTAACCCAAAACAAAAAGGGTGGGCTTTTTAGAAGGGCATTTCAGGTTCATTGGAAAAGTTTTTAGTAAACCCTAGTTGTTCCAGGGGGGCGTGCTAGTGGTTCTGTCTTCCCCATTTCAAATTTAAGAGGAATTTAAACATGATGCACACTCTAATGCTTGAACTAGCTAGGGTGTGACAACTCACCCCCACTCAAAAGAATCTCGTCCCGAGATTTAGGATCCTCTGGAAAGATGGTGGTGTACTCGAGTCGAAGACGATCCTCCCTTTCCCAAGTGGCTTCTTTCTCGGAATGGTGTGACCATTGAACCTTGAGAAACTTGATATTATGACGTGAGTGGTACGCTCGGCTTGATCAAGGATACGAACGGGATATTCCCGATATGAGAGGTTATCTTGTAGATCAAGCGTTTCATGGTCCACTCCACGGATAGGATCCGTGAAGAAACGCCTGAGTTGAGAAACGTGGAAGACATCGTGAACTCTGGAAAGATGCGAAGGTAGTTCCAATTGGTAGGCAACTTCTCCTCGTTTGGCAAGAATGCGAAAGGGTCCGATGTAACGAGGAGCCAATTTGCCTTTGATACCGAAACGATGGGTTCCCTTTAACGGAGTAACCCGAAGGTAAGCCTTCTCACCGACTTCATAAGTCATGAGCTTATGTCTACGGTCATATTGGCTCTTTTGACGAGATTGGGCTGTTTTCAATTTCTCACGAATAACGCGAACCTGCTCTTCTGCTTCCTGAATCATATCCGAGCCAAAGAGTTGTCTTTCCCCGGTTTCTGACCAGTTAAGAGGCGTTCGACATTTTCGTCCATAGAGAACTTCGAAAGGAGCCTTGCCCAAGCTAGTTTGATAACTATTGTTATAAGCAAACTCCGCGAATGGAAGGCATTTCTCCCAACCCATTCCGAACGAGATGACAGAAGCTCGGAGCATATCTTCCAGAATTTGATTGACTCGCTCTACTTGACCACTTGATTGAGGATGGAAGGCGGTGCTAAAAGAGAGACGAGTTCCCATAGCATTTTGGAAACTTTCCCAAAATCAAGAGGTGAAGAGACTCCCACGGTCTGAGTTAATTTCCAATGGGACACCATGAAGTGACACTATTCGGGAGATGTATAACTCAGCTAGCTGGCTACCGGTGATACTCTCACGAATAGGTAGAAAGTGGGCTACTTTGGAAAGACGATCGATCACGACGAAGATGGATTATTCCCTCTCTTGGTCCTGGGAAACCCGGTGATGAAATCCATACTGATTTTATCCCATTTCCATTCAGGAATAGCCAAAGGTTGAAGGGTGCCAGCAGGCCGCTGATGCTCTGCTTTGACATGACGACAAACATCGCAATTAGCAATGTATTGAGCGATTTGTCTCTTCATCCTAGTCCACCAAAACCTCTGGCGTAGGTCTTGATACATCTTGGTACTACCGGGATGAATGGTGAGAGGGGATTCATGAGCTTCCTTGAGAATCAACTGGCGTAGATGTTGTTTCTTGGGAACCACCAAACGGTTCTCGAAGAAGACAGCACCCTGCTCATCCATGGAAAAACATTTAGAAACTCCGCTAGCAATGTTTTCCTTAATCCGGAATATGCCCTTATCACGCTTTCTGGGCAGCTATGATTTGATCCATAAGAGTAGCTTTCGCCACCAGGGTGGATAGAAAACCTCGAGGAACAATGTGAAGATTAAGCTTATGAAATTCCTCATGGAGAAGTGGTTGGCTTTGGTGTAACATCAGGTTGTTACAATAAGATTTATGACTTAGCGCATCAGCCATGACATTGGCTTTGCCCGGGGTGTAAGTTATTCCTAAGTCGTAATCCGAGATCAACTCGACCCAACATCGTTGCCTGAGATTCAAATCCGGTTGGGTGAAGATATATTTCAAACTTTAGTGATCAGTGAAGATCTCGCAACGATTACCGAGGAGGTACTGTCGCCAAGTTTTGAGTGCATGGACTATAGCTGCAAGCTCTAGATCATGTGTGGGATAGTTTTCCTCATGTGGGTGTAATTGCCGTGAAGCATAGGCAATTACCTGACGATCTTGCATGAGTATGCAACCTAGTCCTTGTCGCAAGGCGTCGCAATAGATAATAAAGTCCTTGGAGAAATCTGGTGGTACCAGTACGGGAGCAGATGTCAGGCGTCTTTCAGTTCCTGAAAGCTGAACTCGCACTGTGGAGTCCACTCGAACTTTTTATCTTTCTTGAGGAGTTTAGTTAGAGGTTTAGCAACCTTGGAGAAATTCTCGACGAAGCGATGGCAGTAGCTCGCTAAGCCAAGGAAGCTCCGAACTTGCTTGACCGTCTCAGGTGGAGTCCAATCAAGGACAGCTTGAACTCGCTCGGGATTGACAGCAATACCCTTACCAGAGATTACATGGCCTAGATAGGTCACTTCTGGCAACCAAAATTCACACTTGGAGAATTTGGCATAAAGGCGATGCTCCCGAAGTTTCATCAATACCAGACTTAGATGTTTGGCATGTTCCTCTTCATTCTTGGAGTAGATGAGTATGTCATCGAGGTATACTACGACGAATTTATCCAAGTACTCTATGAAGACCGAGTTCATTAACCGAGAGAAGGTAGTTGGGGCATTGGTTAAACCGAAGGACATAACGGTGTACTCGTATTGGCCATAACGAGTAACAAAGGCCGTTTTGGGAATGTCCCCGTTTCTGATTTTGATCTGATGGTAGCCTAACCTCAAATCCATCTTGGAAAAGACTGAGGATCCAGCGAGCTGATCATACAGATCGTTGATCCTAGGAAGTGGATACTTGTTCTTGATGGTGACCAGGTTGACAGGTTGGTAATCTACAACCATTCGATCCGTTCCATCCTTCTTCTTGACGAAGAGGATGGGGCAAGCCCAAGGAGAGTAACTAGGACGGATGAAACCCTTTTTCAAGGACTCATCGAGTTGATTCTTAAGCTCGGCTAGTTCTAAGGGTGCCATCTTGTAGGGTCTCCTAGAAATTGGAACGGTTCCTGGGACAAGGTCTATCACGAACTCGACATCCCTGTCAGGTGGAACACCTGGCAGTTCTTCGGGAAAGACATCCAGGAAGTCCCGGACTACCGAAACATCCTCAAGGTCTGGAAGGGGGTTGGCATTTAGGGAGTAAAGCTGGCGCTTGGCCACTCGAGTTAAGACATTGACTGTCTTGCCCGATGGGTGGGTAAGTTGAACGGTTCTAGTGGCACAATCAATCTTAGCATAATGAGCTGACATCCAGTCCATACCCAAGATGATGTTTATGTCCGAGGACTTGAGAGCTATTAAGGATGCAAGGAAGACCAGTCTATCGACAAGAATTTCGTTCCCATGGCTTACTCTAGAAGTTTGCCATCTAGAGCCAGGGGTTTGAATTTCCATGGTAGAGGGCATGTCACAAAATGTCATGTTATGCAATCGAGCATAGTTCTCGGATATGAATGAATGAGATGCTCCAGTATCGAAAAGAACAGATGCCGGATGGCAATTAACAAGGAGCGTACCAAGGACGACGTTAGGATCCTCATGAGCCTCCTCGGCTGAAACATAGTTGACATGGCCACGTGCAGTGGTGACCAGCTTGGCGTAGAATGTCTTTCCCGCTGGCTTACCACGGCCAACGGACTTTCCAGACTGATTGGGTTGTTCTGGGGACACTCTCGACTATAGTGACCCGGCTCTCCACACTTGAAGCATGTCACCACATTGGGGCGTGGAGCAGCATTAGCAGCAGGGCCACCATAGGGCTTGGGCGGTGCAAACTGCTGGTTGGGATGAGGCGCCTCAAAGGATGGCCTCGGAATGAACCTGGGTGGCAGTGCCGTGCTTGGGATCCACACCCGGTGCTTCTGAGCCCTAGAGCCGGATGCAGAGCCAAAATCACGAGAGTGCTTGCATGAAGCGTCATAGTCAGACTGGCCTGTCTCAGCACTGATGGCTTTATTGACCAACTTCTGAAAAGATGTGCACTCGTGCAGACGAAGATCGCGGCGAAGCTCAGGGCTAAGTCCCTTGCGGAACCTTGCGTGCTTCTTAGCGTCGGTAGATACCTCTTCAGGAGCATAACATGCCAAATTCCCAAATTCACGACTATAAGCATCCACAGTCAGTCTTCCTTGGGTGAAATTGCAGAACTCCTCCCTCTTGCGATCTATGAGACCTTCCGAAATGTGATGCTCATGGAAAACCTCACTGAATTCAGCCCAAGTAGTGATTTGGCCGACCGGGCGCATAGCTTCAGAATTTTCCCACCAGAGGCTAGCAGGGCCTTCGAGATGGTAGGCAGCATAAGTAACCTTATCAGCTTCGGCTACATTGGCAGAACGTAGCTTGTGGGTGATGCTGCAAAGCCAGTCATCCGCGTTGAGGGCCTCAACGGAATGGTTAAACTCTGGTGGGTACAGCTTGATAAAGTCATTGATTGACACCAAGTCATTTCGCTGATGGCGTGCAGTGTTCTGCTCAATCCGCTCCAGCAGGCGGTTAGTCTCACGCTTGTTTCTTTCCGCCTCTAGCATCACTTCGGCCAGGGAAGGCGGGTGAGGCGGATTTTCACCCCTAGCTGCATTGGCTTCCCCCTGCTCCGGGGCAGCAGGGTTGCTGCAGGTGTTGACCATCCTAGGAGAAAACAAGACAACGGTTTAGATAAGGATGGAACAACTTAGCAAGGAAGTGCAGAATGTAATGGATAACATGGAATGCTAAGATGTTCATTGCACGACATGGTAATATAGAAACTGCCATATATATACCATTGGTCATACACACCGTACATAGTTTAGTACAAGCCCAGGCTAGAGTACAACTACGGTGAAAGACATTACATCTCATCGGAGGCAGTCCAAACTCCTATACATTATTTGTCTACATCTTCGGAATCGATTACACACAAAGTCATATTCCACAAGTCACGCAGGACAGTGAAGATACAACTATTACAATACTAGTGGTACTACTGCTAACTTAGACGGCTCTGTAGTAGTCCTCATAGAAGTCACCTCCATAGCCTGGAAGTTCAACGTGATCATCCGGGAACAGACGGTCCTGAGGAGCTTGTGGACCAAAGGGGCTAGGGTGAGGTCTTGGACCAACAAACGGTGGCCTGCGAGGACCACGGGGTGGGGTGATGCCTCCTACATCACGCCAATCCACCATGTCTGGAAGAGCAGATCTCACAGGATACAGATCCCTTGTATCCATACATCCAGCTTGCACCACAGGTGCAAACCGAGTCAATGTGGCCCAATGATCAGCACGGGTATTGAAAAGCTCCAGCCTCAAGGCCCGGTTCTCTCGGTCTTTATCCTCGAGCATCTCGGCAGTGGTACGAGTTAGTGAGTCCTCTTGAGTGGAGTCAGCATAGATAGCCTGGAGATACCCTTGCACTCTCGGAAGTGAAGCTGGCATGTAACGGAAGTCGGTGTTCCGAAGCAGGCCAGTCCTGACTCCCATGATGGTCATCATGGAATAGGCAGCATCCTGCACAGCCAACTCAACAGTAACCCCGAGTCCATAGGAACAATGAAGGGGCTCGGTAGATCCAGGATAAGAAGGAAATATCCCGACAGTGCAGAAATATTGGCTTTGATTAAAGTCTCAGAATTGCTCTTCGACGGTGTATTCGGGATACCAACGGTAACCCATCTCGATCATTACCCGGACTAACATAGCAGTATGACCGGGCACATCAAGGCACCGGGTCAGGCGAACCACTTGGTTTTGAGAACGAGTGGCCATCTGAAAGCACAACCACAATGCAAAGACATTAGAATTTCTAGGGAAAATTGGACAGCATAACAGCTGTAAATGCTCAGAAAGAGATTTGAGACATCCACAACAGTTTGCAATACCACTCAACAACATCATATCAAGGTTCCGATTCAAATGGCAACATACTAAAAGTAGTAGAAACTGTACTGAGGCTTGTAACAACAATCCTATAAGCTACTACGGATTAGTAACACGTGAACCTGATAGAAGGAGAGAGCCTAGTCCTTAACCCACATTGAATGAGAAGAAAATAACTCAAATCAGAGGGCATAAGGTAAAGGAGTAAAAGAGCCTTACGTTCTCTCCCACAATCAATTCCCCAACATATAACTAAAGCATTTCTAGACTCGACATTGACCAGTTTGGCTCAACGAACCTATAGGCAGTCCGGCTCTGATGCCAACGCTGTCAGGACCCCGATTCCAAGTCACATCGATCTAGCCGGTAACACCTCATATCACATTGCGGCCTCACGCACGGTATCCCACGGGTGTCGCCTTACCATGGCCCGGGACCGTTTGCGCCTTTTGGCTCACGTATATGATAGTGTCGCTAGCATGCATATGACGGAGAACCTGGGCCGACATGGCTAGTCGTGAACCCAAAGCGGCATAGGCCTATGGAGACATGCATACATGAATCACATCGAGCATGTCGGTCATCAACGAGTGCTTCCGGGTTGTAGCACTGGGCTAACAGGACTCCGGGGAACCTGGGCTGTAGCAGGCTAGGCAGGACTCCGAATTTCACCGCGTGACATTTCCCCGAAGGGACATACATAGGAACAAAGTGAAACACATGCCGGCCAGTCAAGTGTCCTGAGCAGTAGTGCTAGGCTAGCAGGACTCCGGTGAACCAGGCTGTAGCGGACTACTATGGCTCGAGGAACACTAGGTTACATTTCCCCATAAGAAAGGCTGCCAAGGATAAACAACTAGATTGTTGGATCCCACTCATACCAAGCATTTCAATCATACACACAATATGCCCGATATGAGTACATACAACATGGCATCACAACAAAACTCTACAACTCAAGTACTTTATTTAAAGGCTCCAGAGAGCCATACATAACATGTTCATACAAGTAGGGGTCACACGACCCAACACTCAAGTCATACAATCATACAAGCACAAGCGGAAGTAAATAGTCTAGGTACAGGCACTAGAAAGCAAGAAGGCTTTCGAAGCCTGTCTATCTACATAGGGCCCTCCATGGCTAGGATCACCACCTGTGTGGCTAGTCACTCGTCGACATCAAGGTCTACGTAGAACCCATCGGAGGGGGCGGTGTTGTCGTCTGAAAACAGTAAATAAGCAAACATGAGTACAAGGTACTCAGCAAGTCTTACATCAGAACCTACTATACATGCTCATTCTCAAGAAGGTGGTGGGGTTATTGCATCAAGCTAGCTTTGACTCTTGGCTAGGCTATCCTATGGAACTCCACTAGTAAAATAGTTTTCGCACACGAGTCCACTACTCACCAAAACAATACACCACCGGGGATCCTCCCTCGTCATCCTACGAGAGGGCCATCCTTGGTACTCACACTTATCTTGAGTCATTTAGTAGTAACCATTAACTTGTCTATGAACTATATAGGCAACCAAGTAGTCCTTTACCGCGGACGCGGCTATTCGAATAGTTTTATACCCTACAGGGGTGTACTTCGTCACACATGTTTCCACCACTTAGCGTCTGCACACGACATGTGCTCGGCAGACTTCAAGCGAAAACCGACGCGGGTGTAGACCACGACCTGACTAACCTCACAAGTCTCTAGTCCAGGTTTATCGCCTATTCAGGTTCCATCCGCAAGGAAATCCGGCCGGGGTGTCCTCAACGGCCCCAAACGATGTGTACAGGGTCCCGGGACGCCAAACGGGCGCCCGGCATACCTGGCCATAGTGTATCTACCGCATCATAGCCCACCCCTAGGGTCAGCGCTACGCACGGCCGCCAACACATAACCTACAAACACCGGAAACTAGTTGCAACTCCTGGGCAGAGGGCGAGAGGGGTCAGTAAGTCGAGCGGGGTCATATTTCAGGGCCCAATGTGTGGTAGTAGCTGAATCTTAAATCACGCATACACATCTCAGTTCTTATGGACGGCCTCAATGAAACAACCCACCATGTACTCCTACATGGCCTCTCATCGATACCTTTACCAAAACATGTTCAACACATCCCTCACATTACCGACATAATCATTTCACTCTAGCCCATCACCCGGATGGACCAGACCTGACATAACTCTAAGCATAGCAGGCATAGCAAGGTAGGAATCACATACATGGCTCAATCAACTCCTACACATGCTAGTGGGTTTCATCTAGTTACTGTGGCAATGACAGGTCATGCAGAGGATAAGGGTTTAACTACCGTAGTACACAGCAGTTTGAATCGCGTTGTCTTAATGCAGTAAACAAGAGCAGAGGCGAGAACATGGGTTTGTATCGGAATGATCAATGGGTTGCTTGCCTGTTGTAGTGGTAGTAGGGTACTGCCCCGACGGATACTCGGGGTTATCCTCGGAGGCAGAACCTACCACGGAAGACACACCGAACATAATCAACACATGACAATATGCAACAATATGATGCATTCTATGACATGGAAAAATGAATGTGTCTTGGCCTAATGCAAGCTAAAACAGGATGGAATGAACTCGTTTGAATCAAAGATTCAACTGTTAGCTCATTTAACATGGCCTTATTAGTGCATTACCTTATTCTGCTTAAACAGCAAGGTTAACTTGTTTTGTCATGCATGAAACCATTACAGATGGATAGATTGAATTTTTCTGATCATTTTTCACATATATATCTTTGCATTTGGAGCTATGGTTGATTTTCTATGATTTTTAGAAGTTTTGGCTATTTTCTGGAATTTCCTATTAAAGATTAAATCCAGTAATTGAATTAATGCGTCGGCATGACATAGGTATGACGTCAGCGGTCAACTTGGTTGGCCAGGTCAAACCTGACTGGTGGGCCCTGTCTGTCAGTGTCACAACTGATTAACAGAGTTAAATTAACACTAATTAGCTGTCAGTGGGGCCTGGGCCCACATGTCAGTGACTAAACTAATTAAATTTAGTTAAAACTAATCCTAAACTAATTAGGAGACCGGCCCCACCTGTCATAGACTCAGGGGGGGTCAACCTGGGCCCACACAGGGATCAAACAGAGTTAAACTCGCCGGCGTCTAGCCGCCGGCGAGGCCAGACGCGGCGGAGCAGTGCGGGATTTGCACTCCGGCGACCAAATGGGCGGCCGAGACTATCTACATGATGCGGGGAGGAAGCCGCGTCGAGTGGTGGCAGTGGGTGGAGCTGGGGTGGCCGGAAACGTCGCCGGCGACGAGTTTGGCGGTGGCTGGAGCTCGGGTGAGGTCGAGCTAGTCGCTAGGGGGCACGCCGAGGGGCGTGCCGGGGTGCTATGGGCTCCTGCGAGTGCGTGGAAGACGAAGGCGTTCTCGGTGGTGTCCCAACGTGGCTATGGCCATGACGGCGATGTGCGGTGGCGGCGGCGAGCTTCGGCTTCGATGGCAGAGGTGGTTAGAGGATGCGGACGAGCGCGGGGAGAGGGGGAAACGGTGGCGGAGCTCACAGCGGTTGCAGGGGGGCGAACGGCGAGCTCGGGGAAGGGCTGGAGTGAGTGGGGCGGCGAAGGGGATCTCCGGTGGTCGGAGTTGAGGACGAGCTCGGTGCAGTGTCTCCGGGGCGAGCGAGCGCTCGGGGCTCGGCCTACTTGATGTAGTCGACGACGGCGGAGCTTCCTGGCATGACGGGGCAATGAATGGACGGCGGTGGCTGCGGTGAAGCTTGTCGGCAGCGATGGCTGCGCTCGGCATGAAGATGGGGAGAGAGCCAGAGAGGGGGAGAGGCCACGGGGAGAGTGGGAAGAAAGTGAGGGAGACGTGGGGGTCGGCGTGGCACTCGTGGACGCCTCCAGGGCATCGGAGGAAGCAGGAGGTGGCCGGCGTGTGGCCGCGGGCGCCGGCCACGCGCTCCTCGTCCTCCTGGTGAGAGGAGGGGGACGACTGGCATAAGCCAGTGGACTGGGCCGAGCCAGGTGCGCTGGTGGGCTACGCGAGGTAAGTCCCTGTTCTTTCTCTCCTTTTCTTTTTTTATTTATTGATTATTTCTGTAACTTCAGGGCTTTATTAAAAATGCCAGGGCATTACCAAAAATCATAAAATTAATCATGGCCACTGCTTAGAATATATCCAACAGCAAACATTTTAGTTTATGTTTACTTGAGCATTTAAAATATTTTATAGCATTTAAATTCCCAAATGCAAATACCATAACGATTAATCCAATGACCTTTGATGTCCTAGAAAAATGTGCACCATTTTTGTCAAAGGTTTTAACCTAAAACAAAAAGGGTGGGCTTTTTAGAAGGGCATTTCAGGTTCATTGGAAAAGTTTTTAGTAAACCCTAGTTGTTCCAGGGGGGTGCTGGGGGTTCTGTCTTCCGCATTTCAAATTTAAGAGGAATTTAAACATGATGCACACTCTAATGCTTGAACTAGCTAGGGTGTGACAGATTTTTGGAGAAAATAGATTCACACATGTTGAATTTAATTCAACATGTTTAAATTTTGAAACCCATTCAAAGGGACTCTAAATGGGCTGAGATTTTAGAGGAGCCTCGACAAGAAGTGACAAGAATTGTTGGGAAAGTTTGAGGAAGAACTTGAGATAGAATGAGCATGGGAGTTAAATTGCAAGTATGTTTTGGTGATTCCAAAATAATAGAATATTGATAATATAGCTCCCTAATAATAGTAGGAGACTTCTATATGTTATAAAGAGAATACACCATGTGAATTCCCTCAATTTAAATGGACCGAAGATCCATATGATTTATTAAGTTGAGTTGCAAAAGAATTAATGAGATGATACATGATGACATGATGCAATGCAAAATATGCAAAGATGAATGCAACAAGCAAAAAAAATCACATGACGATCCTCGGAAGCCACGAAAGGCATCTGGAGCGCCAGTCTTGGGGCGTTATAGCGGACAATCGCCTCGGGGCCACCAAGGAGCGCAGGCAGGAGATCCAGGCCTTGAACACCTCCCTGGAGCAGCAGGTGGAGGCGCGCAGAGTTGCCCTGGCGTCGATGAAGGGCGCCCCGTCCGACGAGGAGGAGATCTTGAGGCGCGAAGAAGCACTATTGCTGGAGGCCACAGAGCACAACCTCGAAGTCGAGCAGTTGGAGACGAGGGAGCGCCAAGTCGCCCAAGCAGAGGATGCCATCAGCGCGCGCAAGGCCAAGGCCCAGGAGGAGGTCGACCGCGGGGTGGCCGAGGCTCATGCGGATCTTGCCGGCCGGTATGACCTGAAGTTGAAGCTTGTGGAGGCCGAAGGTGTGGGTAGGACCGCTGCCCTCAGGTCAGGACTGGCTAAGGCGGAACAACACGAGAAGGCCGCCGCAGCTGCCCTGGTCTCGGTGCAGGCCGAGCTGGCTTCTGCCCGTGTCGAGCTGCTCTCTCTGCAGTAGTGAGTTGTCAGCGCCGAGTCCTTCGTGCATCAGAGCAGGGAGTAGGCACTTCGCCGACCGCCGCTGCTGCGCGAGCACGCTCCCATGCTTCGGGACCTCTGCGATGAGCACGCCCCTCATACCCACGCCGAGTATTACGCCAGCCATATTCGCTTCTTTGCTGATGTGGTGACGTGCCTGGAGAGCCATGCTGAGAGGGCTCGCGAGCTCGTGGATGAAAAGAGCCGAGGCCTTCTCAGGCGTGCATTCTCCCGCGTCTTCAGCCATCTCCTAAACACCAATCCTCACTTTGACTTTGCGGCTGCCATTGCCCCAGTGCCCATGGTCGTCCGAGGCCACCTCGCGCACTAGGTGGACGACAATGTGGACGCTCTGGTTAGGGCCTTTGCTTCTGATGACGACGTGGTGGTGGTCGCGGCGGACGAGGGCAACATAGTCGATGGCGGCGCGGCTGATGGCGAAGCGGCTGATGGCGATGTAGACAGCGACGGTGATGGCGCCAGCAGCCTGTCCGGAAGTGATTCGGGGGGCGAGGCTAGCGATATGTTCGGCTGAGCCCTCACTCCTTTATTTTGAACCTGCACACGAGAGCTTGGGTATGACCCCTCACGATGTAAGAGCATTTTGGAGAAGGGAAGCCCCTCATGTAAATAGACTACTACTTCATTCCTTAGGCTAAGCTTAAAGCGTGCTTTTGGGGGCTCGCAACTCCCCTTGCGGACTTGATGCCGTAACTTACTTTGGTTTGGCCGAGCTTCAAACTGGTTTGGCTATTGCGGACATACATTCCTTTTGAGAGGAGCCCCTCATGAGCTTGCGAGGTTTTGGTTTCCTGAGGGGTCCGTCGATCCACCCGAGGAGGCCTTGTGAGAAGCGAGCGCCAGTAATGGCGAGATGCACGCAGTGCGCGTGCGCCGCTGCCAGCCCCCGCTCGCGAGGTTTTGGAAAAGGGGGGAAGATAGAGGACGTAAATCTCAAACAAAACACGAATCCAAAAACTCAAAAAATCAACGCGAAGAAGAAAGGACGCCCCCCCCCCCCGCGATTGCCAATGGAAATTCAACTTCAAATTCAATATCAAAAGCCGCTAGTCTGAGCTATAGAAAAGAGGTCGAAAGCAAATGGCCACGTTCGGCACCTAGCTAGTATTCTTGTCTTCGAGTCTTCTCACCAGCGTGGAGCTATGTGCTTTCACAGGCCGTGAGCATAGTCATTGGGGGACAGTGTTGACAGCCAGCGCGGAGCATGGTGCTTCCACTAGGACATGGGCGGGAGCCCCCGAGGCCCGAGGGCGGCACTCCGTAGACTCCGGGGCGTGTACAGCCCCACTCATTATTATGTGAGAGTGTCATGAGCGGATACCTTCATAGGCGTGAGCCTTACTTCATATCGCCAGGCAAGGGCCCCACCTTGCGCCGCCCTCGACCACCGTTGGGGCGTCCAGAAACGAGGACGACACCAAGGGGCAAAGGGGACGCTAGCAGCGCCCTCGGTGACCATGGGCCCTCTGCCGGGGAGAAGGCCTGCCAGTGCCTCCCCGGCAGAGGACCCAGGCGATGCCTAGCTCCAGACGATGCAGGGAGGGGCCTTGCTCCCGGCTCCTCCCCTGCAACCCCCAATGCGCTTCCCCTAGCGAGATGGGGGCTGCCGTGCTAGGGCCGTCGTCCACTGCTGTTACCTGATTCCCTTGCAACCCATGGTTAGCGTAAGCCTACTCCTGAGAGATTAGTGGTACCCTGTAGCTGCTGTCGCCGGCGTGGTCGGCGAGGCTCTTGGGCAGCTCCTAGAAGGCCTCAGCTTCTAGCATCTCCTCTTCCCAACCCGGCGCGAGGAACAAACCAATGTCGTCTTCTGGTGTGTACTCCCGGTCCATCATGCGGGGCACATAGGCCTCCAGAGCCGTCGCCTCGGAAACCTCGTTGAGGTGCCCCACGCTCCACGCCGCCTAGCTCGGCGCGCCAGGATAATAAGGTGGCATCCTGCCGGGACCATGGGTGGCGATGCTTACGCCTGCGCACATTGGGGGAGGCATAGGTGTGTTTGGGTGTCCGGCGCCGCTGGTTGCGCCGATGCCGATGAAACCTCCTGGTGTGCCTAGGGGCGGGTGAGGGAGTCCTGGATTAGGGGGTCTCCGGACAGCCGGACTATCTCCATTGGCCGGACTGTTAGACTATGAAGATACAAGATTGAAGACTTCGTCTCGTGTCCGGATGGGACTCTACTTGGCGTGGAAGGCAAGCTAGGCAATACGTATATGGATATCTCCTCCTTTGTAACCGACCTTGTGTAACCCTAACCCTCTCCGGTGTCTATATAAACCGAAGGGTTTTAGTCCGTAGGACAACAATCAAAACATACAATCATACTGTAGGCTAGCTTCTAGGGTTTAGCCTCTCTGATCTCGTGGTAGATCTACTCTTGTAACACCCATATCTTCAATATTAATCAAGCAGGACGTAGGGTTTTACCTCCATCAAGAGGGCCCGAATACTGGGTAAAACTTCGTGTCCCTTGCCTCCTGTTACCATCCGGCCTAGACGCACAGTTCGGGACCCCCTACCCGAGATCCGCCGGTTTTGACACCGACATTGGTGCTTTCATTGAGAGTTCCTCTGTGTCGTCGCCGTTAGGATTGATGGCTCCTACTATCATCGATAGCGATGCAGTCTAGGGTGAGACTTTTCTCCCCGGACAGATCTTCGTATTCGGCGGCTTTGCACTGCGGGCTAATTTGCTTGGCCATCTAGAGCAGATTGAAAGCTACACCCTTGGCCATCGGGCCAGATTTGGAAGTTTGAATTACACGTCCAACATCCGTGGGGACTTGATCTTCGACGGATTCGAGCCACAGCCGGGCGCGCCGCACAGTCGCGATGGGTATGACCTAGCTCTGCCATCGGACGGTACCCCAGACGCCGCGCCCGCATCAGCTCCGACCCTTAGCTCGGAGCCAGCTGCGCCAATCGAGGACGGGTGGCTAGAAACTGCCTCAGGGGTTGCAGTCTCGACGGCGATCGAGCCAAACACCAGCATAATCCTATGCGCAACCCGTGACTCCAAGGTGCCGGACTCTCCTCCGGACCCCGAACCATCCGTGCCCCTGCCAATCGAATCCAACTGGGCGCCGACCATGGAATTCACTGCTGCGGATATCTTTCAGCACTCGCCCTTCGGCGACATTCTGAATTCACTAAGGTCTCTCTCTTTGTCAGGAGAGCCCTGGCCGGATTATGGCCAACAGGACTGGGATGCGGACGACGAAGAAATTCAGAAGCAGTCAATGCTTGACTGGGGAGGCCGGAGGGTAGGAGGATGCGGACTACTATTAACTCTCAATGAAGCCAGTCGGTTAAATCATCGTCATTGAAGTATGCTGAGGCCGAACATCCATGTCCTTGGTATCTAAGGTAACATGCTCGACTTCGACTCCGAAGACATCGACGGTATGGGCGACGATGTAGGAGACGAACATGAACCAGCACCTATAGGGCACTAGAAAGCCACCTCGTCGTATGACATATACATGGTGGATACACCCAATGAAGGCAACGGCGACGAGATAGCGGAGGATGACCCCTCCAAGAAGCAACCCAAGCGCCGACGTCAGTAGCTCCGCTCTAAGTCCCGCCAAAGCAAAAGCGGTGATACCGGCACAGGAGATAATAACACTCTGGATAGCACCGAAGACAACAAAAATCCCCTCCAGCAAGAGTTAGATCAGGAGGATGAAGGAGCCGGCTCTCCTGAGAGAGCGGCTGATGGAGAGGAGGAGGAGCATGACAATTACATGCCCCCTCCGAAGACGAGGCAAGCAGCGGCGATGATGAATTCGCCGTACAAGAGGATCCCGTCGAACAAGAGCGCTTCAAGCGCAGGCTTACGGCCACGGCAAATAGCCTGAAGAAAAAGCAGCAGCAGCTTCAAGCTGATCAAGACCTGCTAGCTGACAAATGGACTGAAGTCCTCGCGGCCGAGGAATATAAACTCGATCATCCCTCCAAGAGTTACCTAAGGCGCAGGTTACTACCCCGACTGGAGGAAGAAGCGTATGATACGGCTGATTGGCCACCTAGTGGCCGCGATAGAGAGGCATTCCAGCCAAAAGCTCAGCCTCCACCCCAATGCCATCCAAATAAAAAGGCAAGGGGAGATACGCCAGACCTGCGAGACATATTGGAGGACAAAGCAAAGCATTCAAGATCGATCTATGGATCACGAGGGCGCACCACTCTATGAGACGGTAAACGTCATGTTGGATACAGTAAAAGCAAATTCGGCTAGGCCCAACACAGCGGGCAGGACCCATACGAGCTGCGTCGCGATATAGCCCAATACAGAGGCGCCGCACACCCTTTATGCTTCACAGACGAAGTAATGGAACATCAATTCCCAGAAGGTTTCAAACCTATAAACATTGAATCATACGACGGCACAACAGATCCCGTAGTATGGATTGAGGACTTCCTCCTCCACATCCACATGTCCCGCGGTGATGACTTACATGCCATCAAATACCTCCCAGTAAAACTCAATGGACCACCGCGGCATTGGCTTAATAGCTTGCCAGCGGACTCCATTAGCTGTTGGGAAGATCTGGAAGCCGCATTCCTCGACAACTTTCAGGGCACTTATGTGGGACCACCAGACGCCGATGACTTGAGCCACATAATTCAGCAGCCAGAAGAGTCGACCAGGCAATTCTGGACTCGGTTCCTTACAAAGAAAAATCAAATCGTCGACTGTCCGGAGGCGGAGGCCTTAGCGGCTTTCAAGCACAATATCCGAGATGAGTGGCTAGCCCGGCACCTTGGTCAGGAAAAGCTGAAATCTATGGCAGCCCTCACGACGCTCATGACCCGCTTTTGTGCGGGAGAAGACAGCTGGTTGGCTCGCAGTAACAACATATCAAAGAACCATGGTACCTCAGATACCAAGGACGGCAACAGCAGGTCACGTCGCAACAAGCATAAGCGCCGCATTAACGGTGAAAGTACTGAGGATACGGCAGTCAATGCCGGATTCAAAGGCTCTAAACCTGGTCAGCGGAAAAAGCCATTCAAACAAAGTACGCCGGGTCCATCCAGCTTGGACCGTATACTCGTTCGCTCGTGTCAAATACACGGCACCCTAGACAAGCCAGCCAATCACACCAACAGGGATTGTTGGGTGTTCAAGCAGGCCGGTAAGTTAATTGCCGAAAACAAGGACAAGGGGCCACATAGCGATGACGAGGAAGAACCCCGGCAGCCGCACACTGGAGGACAGAAGAGGTTTGCCCCGCAAGTTCGGACGGTGAACAAGATATACGCAACCCACATCCCCAAGAGGGAGCGGAAGCGTGCGCTCAGGGACGTATATGCGTTGGAGCCAATCGCCCCAAAGTTCAACCCTTGGTCCTCCTGTCCGATCACCTCCAGTCACAGGGAACACTCCACTAGTATCCGTCATGGCGGGTTCGCCGCACTGGTCTTAGACCCAATCATCGACGGATTTCACCTCACTCGAGTCCTTATGGCTGGCGGCAATAGCCTGAACCTTCTTTATCAGGACACAGTGCGCAAAATGGGTATAGACCCCTCAAGGATCAAACCCACAAAAACGACCTTGAAAGGTGTCATTCCGGGCGTAGAGGCCCACTGCACAGGCTCAATTACACTGGAAGTGGTCTTCGGATCCCCGGATAACTTCCGAAGCGGAGAGTTAATCTTCGATATAGTCCCGTTTCGCAGTGGTTATCACGCGCTGCTCGGACGAACCGCATTCGCTAGATTTAATGTGGTGCCGCATTATGCATACCTCAAGCTCAAGATGCCAGGACCTCGTGGAGTTATCACAGTCAATGGAAACACAGAGCGCTCTCTCCGAATAGAGCAGCACACCGTGGCCCTTGCAGCAGAAGCGCAAAGCAGCCTCTCAAGGCAATCTACCAGTTCGGCGTTTCAAAGCCCGCACACCTTCAAGCGCGCTCGGGGCAATCGGCAAACAGACCGCCTGGCGTGATCGGAGCTCCCGTAGCAATACGGCGGCCACCCCAATCCCAGCCCAACAACGTTATTCGTGTCGCGCGTAAATAATTACGCATTAAAAATACCATGGGCACAGGTGGGGAGGGGGAGGCACAACTGCGGCACGCCCCAAAACGCGGCCTAAACCGCACCAGGGGCTTCCCGTTTGGTTATTTTTCTTTTTCTTTCAGGACTTTAATCTCTGGAAACACTGTCCGGCAGCTCTATCGCCGAACACATGATACAGCAACCAAGGAGGCAGGCAACTATGGAATTCCCAGGTGGATTACAGATTTCATATAATTCCTCAGCTCGCCCTTGGAAGGGACACAGTCCTACTGTTTTGCTTATTGCACCATCTATATCATTTTGCTATAACGCAATTTTTTAATATACAATGCATGACATTACGACTATTATTGCATTTTTGTTGTATATATATATATCTCTATGTGTTCATTAATGATGCCTTGCAGCCGTACACTCTGGTACAGCCAATGCACCAGGGGCTTACGTACCCACAATACGGTGTGAAAAGTCCGAACACTTTCACAAGTACGGCACCCCGAACTTATAGCATTATATGCATCAGCTCCGAATCATGTCTTTGGTAAAATGTTGGGTTTGCCCGGCTCCTATGTTTTGGTACCTTACGTTCCGCTCTATCGGCTAAGGTAGCGCTAGGAGAACTACTGCGATTGTGCCCCGGTTCTGCCGGGCTGAGCACCTCAGTAGAGAAAGCTAAAACTGACTGTCATGATAAGTCGAGAGACCGGTCGCTGTTCGGCGAGGTTTCTCGAGTCCTTAAAGACTTATGCCGCTTAGGGCGAGGGCCGGCTCTGTCCGGCTTACAGACGTGTATCGCGCCACAAATTTGGCCTTCCGAATACCAGGGGCTTCGCCAAAATTTAAAATTATAGAATTATATGGCTAAGTGAGAGTGATAAAGCATTATTAGTCCGGTTGCCTTTTTCGTTGTGCTGAGCACCTGCCTCGAAGGACCCAAACATGGGAACAAAAGTGCTCAGGTTTATCCCGAACACCCCAGCACTCGTGGCATGGGGGCAGAAGCCGAGGACTAGCCATCTCTCAGATTGGATAAATAGCCAAACAGAAGGTAATATTTTAAATTCATACAAGCGTTGCATAGCGAATACCATCCACGTTTTCATACATACAGGACAAAACGATCAAGTCTCATTCAAATATTACATTTTGTGAACACTCATCGGCGATAAGACGGGCGCCCGGCAGAACACCCTCATAGTACATCTCGGGGTGGCGGTGCTCCTTGCTCTCCGGCGGCCCCTCCTTGATCAGCTTCACAGCATCTAGCTTGACCCACTGCGTTTTTACACGGGCGAAGGCCCGGCGTGCACCTTCAATGCAGATGGATCGTTTGACGACCTCCAGCCATGGGCAGGCATCCACGAGCCGCCTCACCAGGCCGAAGAAGCTGTTCGGAAGGGCATTGCCAGGCCACAACCGGACTATGAATTCCTTCATGGCCTGATCGGCCGCCTTATGTAGCTCGGCCACCTGCTTCAGCTGGTCTCTCAATGGCACCGGATGTTCAGCCTCAGCATACTGAGACCAGAACAGCTTCTCCGTCGTGCTTCTGTCCCCGGCCCTATAGAATTGTGCGGCATTGGACACACTGCGGGGCAAATCTGCGAATGCTCCTGAAGAGCTCCGGATCCGGGTAAGTAATGGATAATTTACTTTTACATGCTTGCTCTGCATATAGAAAGCCTTACCCGCCGTTATCTTCTTTATCGTGTCGATCTCCTGAAAGGTCTTCTGGGCCTCGGCCTTGGCACTCTTCGCGCTTTCACGGGCCACGGCAAGCTCAGACTCTCGCGTCTTCAAGTCAAGCTCCAACGCCTCGTGCTTCGTCACGAGAGCCTGGAGCTCTTGCTGCACCTCGCCCACCCCAGCCTCGTGCCTCTCTCGCCCGGTGCGCTCCTGGGCCGCCTTCTCTTCGGCCTGGGACAACGCTTGCTTCAGGGTCGCCACCTTGTTCGTGGCCCCTGGCAAACATACAATGATCCTGTCATCTAGCAATCATGTCATTTTTCTCATCTATAGACGGGGTATTACTTACCCTTGTTCTCCTCGAGTTGCCTCTTAGCAAGGTCGAGCTCTTTCAGGGACCCCTCGAGGGCCTCCTTCAGTACGGCGACCTCCATAGTTAGTGCGGCGGACGCCAGCAGCGAAGCCTGCATATGCATATTGACATACTTATATTAGACTCCTGCGATATTATTTGATCCTCTGTTCGGCTTTTCTTTGTGAACACCGAACAAAGCATCAGGGTCTACTATCTATGCGGTAATATTTCTACTACATTTTAAAACACTTACCTTGAAGCCTGTCAGAAGGCTAGTACAGGCTTCAGTCAATCCGCTCTTGGCGGACTGAACCTTCTGGATCACCGCACTCATGATAGTGCAGTGCTCCTCCTCGATGGAAGCGCTGCGAAGCGCTTCCAACATAGTGTCCAGCGCCTCTGGATGGACAGAGGTCACCGGCACAGGCGTCTCACCCCCTTAGAAGGGGACCGCCTACCGGAGCTTGGAGCCATTGGAGGGTCCGGCGTGGTGTTCGGCTAAGGGCCAAACTCGGAGCTCTCAGGGACCCCGTCCCCTTAGCTCCCGGAGTCCGGAAGGTCGACTTGAGGCGCCTCCGGGACTGTCCCCCCTCGATCCGGTGCCTCTTGAGACAGCACCTCGGCGTCGTCGGCTGGATGAGGGGAGGTGGCGGTCGGTACTGGATCGCTATCCATGTCCGACGAGCCCAGGGAGCCGTCCGAGGATACCTCGACATTGGCTCGGGTGGCCTGCACAATTGAGTTCGGTGTTAGGGAAAGAATGCGACAAAGGAATCCTATGGGTTATTTTGGTATCCGAATACTTACAATCTCCCCTGGGGCTTGGCCCTGGGCAGCCACTCGTCTTCACTTCTGTCGGCGGCGGTGGAGCTGTCCGGAAGGAGCATCCTTCCCTTGTTGGACCCTCCGGCCTCCCCAGTTGGGGCGGCCTTCCTTTTCTTGTCTCCCCCAGTCGGTGGGGGAGCCTCTTATTCCTCTTCCTCATCTTCGGGGGAAGAGTGCGCCGCAGAGTCATCATACGGTGAGTACGACGACGCCTGGCGTCAGGAACTCTTTCGGGCTCCCTTGGCCTTCTTGGTCTTCTCCGGCACCTTATAAGGGGCCGGAGTCAGCATCTTCGTCAGAAGAGCGTCTACGGGGCCTTCGGGCAAGGGAGCCGGACAGTCGATCTGTCCGGCCATCTTCTGTCAGTCATGTTAATGGCATGGGAGTTTAGATCTCGCATAGAGCCAATCTATATAGAAAACAAATATCCTGTAAAAGGAAAAACAACTCACCACACTGGCGTGGCGCTTGGCGCTGAATTTGCGATCCTCAGTAATGGGGGAGGGACCTCGGCGCTCTTGAACAGCACCCTCCAGGCATCTTCATGAGTCGTATCGAAGAGCCTGTTTAGAGTTCGATGCTACGCTGGATTGAACTCCCACAAGGTAAACTCCCGTTGTTGGCACAGGAGTATCCGGCGGACAAGCATAACCTGGACTATGTTGACAAGCTTGAGATTCTTATCCACCATGTTCTGAATACATGACTGGAGTCCGGTCAGCTCTTTTGAATTACCCCAGGACAGGCCCTTCTCTTTCCAGGAGGTGAGCCGCATGGGGATGCCAGATCGGAACTCGGGGGCCGCTACCCATGTGGGGTCGCGCGGCTCGGTGATATAGAACCACCCCGATTGCCACGCCTTTATGGTGTCCATGAAGGTGCCCTCGAGCCATGTGATGTTGGGCATCTTGCCCACCATGGCGCCTCCGCACTCTGCCTGGCGGCCGCTCACTACCTTCGGCTTGACATTGAAGGTCTTCAGCCATAAGCCGAAGTGGGGCTTGATGCGAAGGAAGGCCTCGCACACGACAATGAACGCCGAGATGTTGAGGATGAAGTTCGGGGCCAGATCGTGGAAATCCAGGCCGTAATAAAACATGAGCCCCCGAACGAAGGGATGGAGAGGGAATCCCAGTCCGCGGAGGAAATGGGTGAGGTATACCACCCTCTCATGGGGCTCGGGGGTGGGGATGAGTTGTCCCTCATCTGGGAGTCGGTGCGCGATATCGTCGGGCAGGTATCCGGCTCTCCTCAGTTTCTTGACGTCTCCCTCCGTGACAGAGGAGACCATCCACTTGCCTCCCGCTCCGGACATGGTTGGAGAAGGTTGAGATGGAAGTGAGGACTTGGGCGCTAGAGCTCGAGTGTGCGGGAGCGGATGAGCAGAGGAGGAAGAAGGCGTGGATAGAAAGGTGAATCCTTATCCATTTATATGGGCAAACAAAATTAAAACGTCCCCACTTGCCTGGTAAAACTCGCTTGTCCCCCAAGCGCCGCAATTGATGGCGCGGTTGGGTTACCCACGCCCGTATTGATGAGGATCCGGTAATACGGGGACACGATCGCTCCTTTGACAAGACGTGTCGAAAAACTGCCTTGCGTTATGTGCGGGGCTGGTTAAAAGAAATGGTTCGAATAATCACCGGGCCATGACATAACGTCATGTTGCCAAAACAAGCTAGCGGATTAGATCTGCGAAAACATTATTCTCTCTACGGTGAAATATGGAACTTATTTTGCAGGGTCGGACACTATCCTCGTATTCAAATTCTTCTATGATGTATTCGAAGAAGGAACCCGCCTTGCAATGCCGAAGACAACTGTGCGCCAGACTCATCGTCATTGAAGCCTGGTTCAGGGGCTACTGAGGGAGTCCTGGATTAGGGGGTCTCCGGACAGCCGGACTATCTCCATTGGCCGGACTGTTAGACTATGAAGATACCAGATTCAAGACTTCGTCTCGTGTCCGGATGGGACTCTACTTGGCTTGGAAGGCAAGCTAGGCAATATGTATATGGATATCTCTTCCTTTGTAACCGACCTTGTGTAACCCTAACCCTCTCCGGTGTCTATATAAATCGAAGGGTTTTAGTCCGTAGGACAAAAATCACAACATACAATCATACCGTAGGCTAGCTTCTAGGGTTTAGCCTCTCTGATCTCGTGGTAGATCTACTCTTGTAACACCCATATCTTCAATATTAATCAAGTAGGACGTAGGGTTTTACCTCCATCAAGAGGGCCCGAACCTGGGTAAAACTTCATGTCCCTTGCCTCCTGTTACCATCCGGCCTAGACGCACAGTTCGGGACCCCCTACCCGAGATCCATCGGTTTTGACACCGACAGCAGGCGGGCGCGACGAGGCCCACCGTGCGATCCAGCCACAGCCTGAGGCATAAGCAAGGAGCATAAAGGCGGCGCACCCCTGGCTGCAGCGTCCAACAGCTCGGCAACATGCTCCAGTAATGCATCCCGACCGCTCTCCATCACTCGTCATCGCGGCAGCTCCCGTGCCACCATGAGCGCGGCCCTCATGTTCGCTTGTTCCCATCGGGATTGCGGCGCCGTTGCCGCGGCGTAGCTTGAGGCCCTTGCGGCGGCCCGCACGCGCCAGAGGGTATGGTTGGAAGGCGTCGGACCACGGCGCCCGCGCGCCACCTGGAGCATAGAGTTGAGGTCTTCTTGGCCGGACGGCACCGCCCGGGCTGGCCAGGCTACCAGTGATCGGAGTCAGCCCTTGGGTCACCGGGCATCGGCGCTGCAGAGTGCTAGCTGGGCTGCCGACGGAAGAGAGGCTTCGGCGCACCCCTACCTAGCACGCCAAACAAGTTTCTGGCCTTGCCCCAACCACACCATTGCTCCACCGCGTCCCATCGCTCCACCGCATCCATGTCGGACGCATGTCGAGCCTGGTATGGGTGCGCTGAAGCCTCTACCAAAAGCCTCCGGCTGGTGCAGGAGTGGCATCGCCTGAAGGTGGCTATCAACCTCAGGCGCCTCCAGCGCGAGCATGCCGATGCGGAGGCCGAGGCATGCAGTGCGGGGCACGGTTGGTGAGGCTCCCGAGGAGAAGGCCTCGGGAGTGCTGGGCTGAGGAGAGCCCTCGGGCACCGCCTCATGATGGCCCACCAAGACCTCGGAAGCTCCAACCTCAGGGGCCCTTCAAGGCCAACTGGATGCAGCCCCCATTCATCGAAGGGGGGCATCTGCCCTGCAAAATCCACCCTGTTTGAGAAGCAGTACAAGAGACAACCCTCCTGCGGCATGTCAGCTGGCGAGGGGTCGCCCATCAAGACCTCAAGCACTGTTCTTTGCACCTCAAGCGGAAGCCCCGACTCCTAAAGCCTCATGCGATCCTGGCCGCCGGAAAGGGCCCACAACGGCCGAGAATGGCGCTGAAGTGGGGCTACGCGGCGTCGGAGGAACTCCTTCATCACCATGGGCGCGATCACGCCAAGATCTTTCAGCCTCTTCAACTGGAGCCAAACAAAGGCAAGGCGGGGGTCAGCGAGCTTCTCGTGGCCCCAACCGGAGCTGGGAATGGCGGGTGCCGAGTGAGGCGAGAGCAAGGGGCTGAGCACACCAACGTCCACATACACCCATCGTTCCCGAAACTCGCTTGAGGGTGATGGAAGCTCAAAATCTTTTCCCAAGCCAGTCGTTGCAGCCACGGCCTGGAAACTCAAGCATCCCGAGCACGGCCGAGGGCTAGTCAGGTGTAGAGAGAAGAAATGGCGTAGTAGGGCCACGGAAGGGGGAATGCCCACCATGGCCTCACAGATGAAAGCGAAGACGGCAAGAAGGGAGACTTATTGGGGATCCATGTGCAACATATGGATCTAATAGTGGGAGAGAACGGTGTTGAAGAAGGCAGAGAAAGGAGGAACCAGGCCAGCCCACAGGGCGTCGATGAGGAATGGAACCTCGGTAGTTGTCCTGTCGACGGTGGCGCATGATGCGGGCCAGGCCGCTGTCCTCCCCCATTCGTTGAAGTCAGCAACGAGCGCAGGGCGGACCTTGTCCATGGCTTCCTGGTTGAGCACCAGTGACCAGCCAACGGCGGGTCAATGGCCGGGGGCGGCCCGGTTGAAGACTGAGGCTTCTTCTTTTCCTTCTCTATTTGTCGGGGCGCCATGGCAGCGAGGAAGGCCGAGCTTGGGACAGATTGGAAGAGGAGGTTATTCTTTTGGAAAGGCGGGAGAGTTGGAGGGGCGCGTCACCAGCAATGGGGGGATAACTGTGTGAGCCCCGGTGACCGCCTAGCCAGGCGGATATCAAGATTGCGTGGGGAAGCGGAGACACCCACGTCCAATCAACTGCCATGTGTCAAATGAGGCCGCGGGCTGTTGGGGCCCGTGGCGCTCCGCACTTGCCCCTTGTCTTCGCCTCGAAGCCAAGCCTGAGCGCGCCTTAGGCCCGGGGGCTAATGTCGGTGTCCTAGGAACGGGGGTCCCCAGACTTGCCTGCCTGCGGCCCATGGCGTGGCTCCACCAGCGGCCCTGTACGGTGCATCTTCACCAGCAAACACTCAAGACCCTCGCGTGGTGGATGATGCAAGACCTCCTCGGGGGTGGCCTCACCAGGCTGGCTTGCGAGGGGCAGAGAGATCAAGGCAATGAGCACCTCGCGAGGTTCCTGTGACGCGAGCCATGACGACCAAGGCCAACCGGGCGCCAGCGCGCGCAGTATCCTCATTTCCCCTGTGGTGCTAAAGAAGCAAGCGCAGGCGCTGAGTCTCGAGGTGTCAAGCAAAGGTTTCCATATCGGTGCAACGAGACCAAGGCCAGCATGAAGGCAGGACGGAGGTTACCATGGAGCCCAGGACAAAGTCACCACCAGAGCCTTTGGCGGGTGAAGACCATCTTTTGTCAGGATAGCTTGTACTAGTTGCCCCCTTCAAACTGGTCGTTGTGGTATCCCTTCCCGCCTAATATTTGGGAAGAGGACCCGGGACTCTATAAATAGGACTAGCCACCACCGTAGGGAGGCATCTCATCTTGGACTGGATCCATTCCACCAAGGCCACCAGACAAGCTCATCAAGCACAAGAACACCTCTCCTCAGGAGGTTGTTCTTCCCTTGTAACTATTCATCCACACTCAAGAAGCAATCCACCACACCACATTGGAGTAGGATAGTACACCACATCAGTGGCCCGAACTAGTATAAATCTTGTGTCCCTTTGTTCTGCGGGTTCGAAGCGCTAAGCCTTGAGATTGCGGTGAGGGCGAGAGCTAGAGGGGGACAGATCTTCGTGCGCACCCTAGTGTTCAAACTTCAAGGGTTTTGCTGGAACCCGAAATCTGACAACTCCCGCTAAAATTGGTAGAGCCTCCAAGAACAAGGGTGCAGCCTCTAGTAATAGTAATAAAGAAGATCTTAAGATGATTGGTATCCACCCAGATTTTGTTGAAGTGATAAGAGATCCTTTTTTGCAAGAATGAAATCTTTGTATTTATTCCTAGAAGTGTTGTTATTGAAGATCTTTATGCTAAATCTTTGAAGGATTCTAAGTGTTTGATTGGAGAGTTGGACAAAGATGACAAAACTTAGATCCTTGCTTTATGCCTAGCTAAGGGCGTAAAACTACAGTGCTTGTTAGTAGGCAACCCAATGAATAAAATTTATTTTTGTTTTTTGCTTCTTGTTTTTGAGTGTTAGCACAATTATGCTACTGTTATGATTGTGTTTTTTATGTTTTAATTAGTGTTTGTGCCAAGTAAAGCCTTTAGAATCTTCTTGGGTGATAGTTGTTTGATCTTGTTGAAAAAACAGAAACTTTTGTGCTCATGAAAGTAATTATCATTTTTTATCAGAGAGCGATAAAATACCCATTCTACTTTCAGTAGATCAATATACAAATTGCTCAGGTTTTCCTAATTTTTCAGAATTTTTGGAGTTACATAAGTATTAGAAATAGTCAGATTGCTACAGATTGTTCTGTTTTGACATATTCTGTTTTCTTTGTGTTGTGTGCTTATTTTGATGGCTCTATGGTTTTCTTTCATGAGTTTTTTCCATAGAAAAGTTGGAATACAATAGATATAATACAAGAACAAAATATGAATTGGTTTGATACAACACTTATAGTGGTGATATATTAGTTTCTTATACTAACAGATCTCACGAAGGGTTGTTGAGTTTTCTGTGATTGAAGTTTTCAAGTTTGGGTTATCTTACGATGGATGAAGGAATGAGGAGTAGAAGAGCCTAAGCTTGGGGTTGCCCCAGCATCCGAGGCCCTTGCGGCGGCCCATGTGCGCCGCGGGGTAAGGGTGGAATGCATCGGACCACGCCGCCCGCACCCCTCGGCGCTTGGCGGTGCGTGCGCTACCTGGGCACAGAGTTGAGGTCTTCTTGGGCGGACGGTGCCGCCCGGGCTGGCCAGGCTGCCCAGCAATCGGTGTCGACCCTCGGGTCACCGGACATCGGCGTTGCAAAGTGCTGGCGGGGCTGCCGATGGAAGAGAGGCTTAGGCGCACCCCTACCTGGCGCGCCAAATGTCGGATTTTGGGTTCCGGCAAAACCCTTGAGGTTCGAACACTGGGGTGCGCACGAAGATCTTTCCCCCCTAGCTCTCGCCCTCAACGTAATCTCAAGGCTTAGCGCATCGAAACCGTAGAACAAAGGCACACAAGATTTATACTGGTTCGGGCCACCGATGTGGTGTAATACCCTACTCCAGTGTGGTGTGTTGGATTCCCTCTGGGGCTGAGGATGAACGGTTACAAGGGAAGGACAACCTTTTGAGGAGAGGTGTTCTTGTGCTTGGTGAGCTTGTCTGGTGGCCTTGGTGGAATGGATCCAGTCCAAGATGAGATGCCTCCCTACGGTGGTGGCTAGTCCTATTTATAGAGGCCCGGGTACTCTTCCCAAATATTAGGCGGGAAGGGATCCCACAACGGCCAGTTTGAAGGGAGACAACTAGTACAAGCTATCCTGACAAAAGATGGTCTTCGCCTGTCAAAGGCTCTAGTGGTGAGGCCGTCCTGGGCTCCACGGCGACCTCTGTCTTGCCGTCCTGATGGCCTTGGTCTCGTTGCACCGATATGGAATCCTTTGCTTGACACCTCGGGACTCGCGCCTGTGCTTGCTTCTTTAGCACCATAGGGGAAACGAGGACACTACGCGTTGGCACCTGCCTGGTGCCCGCCTGGCCTTGGTCGTCATGGCTTGCATCACAGGAACCTCGCGAGGTGCTCCTTGCCTTGATATCTCCGCCCCTCGCGAGCCAGCCTGGTGAGGCCGCCCCCGACGAGGTCTTGTGTCATCTGCCTCGCGAGGCTTGGCCCCTCGTGAGGGTATTGAGTGTTTGCTGGTGAAGATGAGCCATACAGGGCCGCTGGTGGAGCCACACCATGGGCCACAGGCAGGGAAGTCTGGGGACCCCCGTTACCAGGACACCGACATGAGTTTTTTTGATTGTTTTAGCGGAAGCGAAAGCCGTGCTTAGATTACTAAAAATTTCTTCTAATTTATCAATCCGAGAAGGGTTTTCTTCTATTCTTTCATGAATTGTGGTACCCTTTTCCCTTAGCAACTTAATAATATTGACCCCATATTTGGTGGCAAAATTATGTATCTTTTTATCTATAATTCCCATATGATCTTCAGTGAGCATTTTCTGTTCCATAGCATCTAGTTTTTCCATAACATGCTCAAGAGCCAAGGTATTTTCATTAATAATGAGGGGTGGTGAGCCCACTAAATTTCCCATAGCATTAAAGGCATCAAGAGAAGGACACATAGAGAAATTTCCACCGGTAATCGTGTCAAGGACGAATCAATACCAAGTGGTGATGCCAACATAAAACAACGAAGAAGAACAATAGTGGATTGCTTACGGGTAGATCTATTATGAGCATTGCAAATACTATACCAAGCATCTTTTAAATTTTGTCCTCCCCTTTGTTTAAAGTTAAGAACCTCGTTTTCGGGAGTGCAAGAAATAGAGGAAGAACTATCCATAATGATAATAACGACAAACAAGGTTGCACACAAAAACAAATCTGGCAAGAAAATGGCGAACGAAAAAGAGAGGCGAATAAAACAACAATTTTTTGTGAAGTGGGGGAGAGGAAAATGAGAGGTAAATGGCAAATAATGTAAATTTAAAGGAGATGAGATTGTGATTAGGAACCTGGTATATGTTGAAGATCCTCTCAGGCAACGGCGCCAGAAATTCCTTTCGATGTCGCTTGAAGCTACGTCGGTATTTCCTCAAAGAGGAAGGGATGATGCAGTAGAACGGCGGTAGGTATTTCCCTCAGATATGAATCCAAGGTTATCGAACCAGTAGGAGAACCAAGCAACACAACGTAATCAACCCCTGCACACAGATAACAAATCCTCGCAACTAGACGTGTTAAAGGGGTTGTCAATTCCTTTCGGGTAACGGTGCTAGAAATTGGTGCGTGACGGTAAAAAGGTTGTAATAGATTGGTTAAATTGATCGCAAATCAAATAAAGTGCAGCAAAGTATTTTGGGGTTTTTGGATTGATAGATTTGAAAATAAAAGTAGATCACAATGGCAAATAATATGAGAAAAAGACCCGGGGGCTATAGGTTTCACTAGGGGCTTCTCTCGAGAAAAATAGCAAAGTGCTGGGTGAATAAATTACTGTTGGGAAATTGATAGAACTTCAAATACTCATGACGATATCCAGGAAATGATCATTATATAGGCATCACATCCAAGATTAGTAGACCGACTCCTGCCTGCATCTACTACTATTACTCCACACATCGACCGCTATCCAACATGCATCTAGTGTATTAAGTTCATGGAGAAACGGTGTAATGCAATAAGAACGATGACATGATGTAGACAATATCTATCTATGTAGAGATAGACCCCATCGTTTTATCCTTACTAGCAATGATACATATGTGTCGGTTCCCTTTCTGTCACTGGGATCAAGCACCGCAAGATCGAACCCACTACAAAGCACCTCTTCCCATTGCAAGATAAATAGATCAAGTTGGCCAAAAAAAACCCAAATATCGGAGAAGAAATATGAGACTATAAGAGATCATGCATAAAAGAGATCAAAGAAACTCAAATACTTTCATGGATATAAAAACATAGATCTGATCATAAACTCAAAGTTCATCGATCCCAACAAACACACTGCAAAAGTGTTACATCATATGGATCTCCAAGATACCATTGTATTGAGAATCAAGAGAGAGAGATAGAGAGAGAGAGATGAAGCCATCTAGCTACTAACTACGAACTCGAAGGTCTATAAAGAACTACTCACGCATCATCCGAGAGGCACCAATGGAGGTGCTGAACCACATCCAAGATGGTGTCTAGATTGGATCTGGTGGTTCTGGACTCTGCGGCGGCTGGATCAATATTTCATCGACTTCCCTTGGGTTTTGGGAATATTGGGGTAGTTATAGAGCAAAGAGGCGGTCCGGGAGCACTCGAGGTGGGCAGAACCCACGAGGGCACGCCCAGGCACAGCCAGGGCCCGTTGTGTTCCTTCTGGCCCATAAAAATTCTCGATAAAGTTTCGTGTCATTTCGACTCTGTTTGATATTGATTTTCTGCGATGTAAAAAACATGGAAAAACATCAACTGGCACTTGGCACTATGTCAATAGATTAGTATCAAAAATGATATAAATGACTATAAAATAATTATAAAACATTCATGATTGATAATATAACAAATGGAACAATCAAAAATTATAGATACATTCGAGACGTATCAGTGGACAACAAGATGCTAGCTTTCAGGGCGGACTTAGATGGTGCTGGCTGATGAGATAGATGGAAGCGTCAGCCGTTGACAGGGGGAGTGGCCGAAGATGGCAGGTGGGAGACCGACTAGATTGATGGGGACGGCGGCCGGCGGGCAGAACCTCAGCAGCTCGCGGAGGTAGCGCCTTCGCCAGCAGGCGGGCAGAGGTTCAGTGGCCCGCGGAGGTAGGGCCTTTGCCTACCGGGCGAGCAGAACTTCAGCAACTCACGGAGGTACGGCCTTCGCTGGCCGTGGGCAGAGCGTCAATGGCTCATCGAGTTAGCGCCTTCGCCGGCCGGCCGCTAGCGTTGGAGCGCTGGATCTTTGTATTAGTGTGCTCGGTGCATGCGTTCATGTCTGTTGGTGTGATTTTCTTGCGGGTGGCCATTCATGTCAGTTTCTTTACCAAGGTTCTTTCTCTGTAGTCCCATTGTCTCATTCCTATCCAGAAAATGTACTCCATGGATGGTACAGTTTGTTTGTCCGCGAAATATAAAGAGATCTGAATTGTTTGTATTTGATGCGCTACTTTGGTTCATGCATACACTCATGTTTGAAGCTAGCATATGCTTTCTCGTTGTCTTCCAAGGCTCGTGGTTTGAAAAGGAGTCAAAACACTTGTTTGGATTTGAAGATGTAGATAACGAGGACTCGTGTACCTCTGTTGTTGTGGTAATGTCTGCAACAAGAAATTTTTGATTCCACACGCACACAAGTCCTGTCCGATCAGGCCACCCACGCCTCTTCCCGCTGGAACCATCCTCCTATGGACCACCACTGTACACACAAGTTTGAGCTATACATATGGTATGTGAATACGAATTGGCAAGTTTAAAACATATTGTATTTGTTACATGCTGATGCTGAGACCGATAAGTTGGAGACAGTCTTTTTTACACACTGGGATTGATTTGCACCTTCAGAAGCTCAGAACAGTAGATGCACGAACTTGTGTTGCATATATCGCCTTTTGCTCTATTTAATTACAGTTGACTTTATCAAACATCTGCCATCTTGATTAATACTTTTGCGCCTATAATAGTTTATTGTTTATGTACTCCCTCCATTCTTAAATATAAGCCTTTTTAGAGATTCGAAATGCACTACGTACGGAGCAAAATGAGTGAATCTACACTCCAAAGTATGTCTATATACATCCAAATGTAGATCATATTAGACTCTCTAAAAACACTTATATTTATGAACGGAGGGAGTATGAGGTAATGGATTTTCTTGGCTGGCAATATGAGGAACAAGTTAATGAGATTTTATGATAATAACCTTTGGATTACTAATTCATATTGTAAACATATTCGAATATGGAGTTTAGTAAAATTATTGGTAACCAACGCATTGCATAAATAAAGTTTTTTCTCATAATTTTTCCATGCATGATATAAATTTGTTTGTAACACATTTTTAATTATTTACCTTTAATATGCCATATAGAAAGTTTAATTTACTCTAGACATTGCCGAGCTTGTCATTGTGTTTATACATTTATTTATCTATTGATACAAATTTGCCTCGAAGAGGGGGCGGAGGGGGGGGGGTAAGAAATGAAGTCGAGAGTTGTGTTAAAATAGAGGACGTCGACATGGTTGTTTTCACCCATGCTTCTTGAGCCTAGGGACGCGTGATATTTTCTCCCATTTCAATGCAGATGGTGTTGGAATGATCATACTCAAACACATTGTGATTAGTTGGACATCACGACGGCACTATTAATGAGGGCGAGAATGAAGATTGATAGTGAAATAGGTGGGGCATAGTGTTAAAATAGAGGATGTGTACCTGTGGTGGCTCTTGAGCCATGTTAATTTTTTACCTGTTGCAATGCACGGGCATGTTTGCTAGTAATTATAAAAGCCAATAAGTTCATCATTACAAAGCCAAGAAGTTCAGCTACATAAACACAGGCAGTAGATAAGTTAGATGCACATAAATTCGCACCAACTGGATTCACCTCCTAGAACAATCATTCTTTAGCATAGTCACACTGAAATAAAAGTCATCAACCTTCTTTTTGACGACAGCAAGGTCACTATCTGCTCAACAAAAGAATAGAAAATAACAGCAACATACAAAACATGCATATATACAAACGATTTCAGGTATGGGATAAATAATACATCACATAGACACAAGTGTTCCCTGAAAAATAAGAGATTGCCGTGCACACAACTAACAAAAATCAGATTCAAACACATACATCACTATAGCTGCTGCAAACTACACAAGAACAACATGATTAAAAAGATCACAACCCATGCAGTACACACATCCCCCCACATAAAGACGACTGCACTTCACTTTATTTACAGTCACATGACAAGGACCAAACCAGAAGTTCAACTTGTACCACACAGATAGTACATAGGGATATCAAACAGCGAAACGATAAACTAAAGGGATGGGGGCGAGGAAAGAAGAGAGAAGCATGCTCCTCTCTATGGATTCTTGCCTAAACCAGTAGCAACACTAGAAAGATCATCCTCCTCTCCAAAACTATCAGTTTCAGTTTCTGAATCATCGCCATTTCCAGCTGCCATTGCATTATCATCTTCAAGTACACCAGTAGCAGCTGGAGAATCTGAAACAACAAAAACTGTAGGTTGTCCTGTAGTAGCAGGAGCTGGAGAATCTGCAGCAACAACCACCGATGGCTTCGAAGCAGGAGGCTTCACCGGCCCTGCACGAGCACTACCACTCTCAATAGCAATGCCAACTATAGCTGACTTGCCCTACTCAGCAATAGAATGAGGTTCAGTTTGATCCAGCCCATCGAAGCAGCCAATGCCTGATATATCCTTGTTTCCAAGCTCCTTTGAAGCAATACTAACATCATCATTCTGAAGCAAAGACAACACTTAATAAGAAATGGAAACTGAACCTCATCAAAAGAGAAACAAAAATGGACAACAAAAAAAGATACCTTAGGAGCACTGCCATGAACAACATCAACAATGGTATCAGTTGGAGGAGCAGATTCATGCAGATGGGTAGTTGCACTTTCAGGTAAAATATGTTCATCAACCCTATCATCATCAACACTAACAGCCTACAAAATAAATCATAGAAAACATTAGAATAAAAATACCTGATAGGCTACGTACAACATTATGTAATTAGTAGAAGTTATCATCAAATAAATAAAGAAGGGCAGATACAACCACTAACACATGAAGGAAGTCCAAAGACATTAAGCGTAGAAGGTAAAAAATAACAAATACTAATTACATATTAGAGTATCCATAGAATGTCAGTTATGTTTAGCAAAATAAGTTCAGATACTGTATACATAGAAGTTTAGATTATGTAAACTAAGAGGTTCAAATATGAAACATCACTACTGACAAAAAGAAGTTCATAATACATGAAGTCAAGAAGGGTCACATATGACAAAACAATTAATAACTGAAAAGGTAAGAATGAACATTAATTCAAATAACTATAAATTCAACAAAACTTACCTCTCCAGTACGCTCCTCGTTCTCTCTTTCATGACCCAAACGAACAGAATCTTGCCTCTCAATCTCACTCAAGTAAACACTTACCTCATCTTTAAAAGGCTTGCAACGAGCATCCTGCATTTTCTTGAACAAACCAAAGGTGGTACGGAGGTGGACCGTGCTCTGACGAAACTCGGCAAGAATTGCAGCTTCAATTCACAAAACCTCCTTTGAAGACTCTGCATCAAAATAATGACCAGTTGGAAGAATCCCATCAACACAACTAAGACGCCAAACTTTCATCGAAAGACGGGCAATCTCCCCATATACTGTGCTCAAAAGACCATCGATCCTACCAAGGGAAATACTGGCAGCATCAAAGAAACTCTTAGCAGATTCTGCAGAAATGCCAGCTTCAACATTCACATGGGCAGAAGAACCTCTAGGATACTAGGGGAGCACTAGTGTTGGCATCCTGGGAGCATTAAATTCTAAGGGGAGCTTCAGTGCCATGACCGGTGGCACTCGGCATAGTAAGGACATATCATTCGATATGCCTGAAGAACACAACCTCAACCCATTTCTTCCACTACACACAAAATAAAAGTCAAAACCGGTCAGAGAATTATGAAGGGACAAGTAACAAAATTGAAGATAAAACCAGAAGTTCAAGTTATACAACAAAGGAAATAATGATGCATAAAAATAGGAATCACAGGCATATTCCCAAAAACCCAGTTGGCTGGGTTATCATCACCCTTCTTAACCAAGTCCGCAGTAGCAAGCTCAGATAGCTTGGCCTGATCCATGAAATTGATGCGAGGAGTTCTCAAGTCAACAACATGATTCTTGCCAATGATAAGGCAATCCAGATACATAAGAAGCAGCGCGATGCCACAACCTGTGACAACCTTTTCCCTACTAGTCCCTTGTTGATATCTAATTATAGCCCTTCGAAGATCATCAACAAGCAATTGGCAGTAGTCCATATTTGCCATATCTTCAAAGACAATATTCTCAGCCATTTTCGCCTCCCTGGTAACCCGTGTAGACGTACCAGGAATAACAACCTTCATGAAAATAATCAGGTAAAACACCTAAAGAGCCAAATCATCTTTCTTGTCATCCTTCACAAGATCCTGGAGGATCTTGCGTAGATCCTTTGTCTTGATATCGTCACTCCTTTGATAGCCAAGTTTGCCCTTCAGCCTCATGACTGCGTCATCGATTCCATCATTTGAGGGCCTAGGAGGGGTATGATCACCTTGAGGGAAACCAAAAAGAAGATTAACAGCATCACTTGTAATGCACAATTTCTTATTTGGCTCGCCCATGTCTAGAATCATAGTTGAAGGGTCAATCCTGGTGTAAAGGTGGCCCATCAAAGCACGAGAACTACTCAAATCAACCTCCAAATCAAAGACACAACCAAAACCAGACTTGACAACCCTCTCCTTGTGCCTTGGCTCTAGCAATTTTGCACATGCCTTGACCTCTTTCAGTGAGCAGTGAACCGTCTTGTTAAAACATTCAGCATCATCTCCTCCTTCATCAGCTCCTTCCACTACTTTGCCTCCTCTATTCTTCCTCACAGGTCTCTTCACAAGCTCATATTGCATAAAAACCAATATAAGAGACCATGACATAACAATGTGTTCATAAAAAATAAACCAGGAGTTCAGCCTCGTTGAACAAGAAAGAACCACATAAACAAATAGAGCAATACAAAAAAGAAATGTATATGAATTTATACGCTAGAAGTTCAATAGTGAGGAGCAAAGGCAGCACAACCATGTATAACCAGAAGTTCAACTACTTTACTCAGCGTCGATAAAAATTCTACCAGAAGTTCAACAATCAAGAACAAGGCAGTACTACATACACAAATACAGAGCATACAAACATGGTTTTGTTAAAAAAAATACTAGCATAAGGAACATAAAATAACAATTAATACACTAGATTCATACCTGATCAGCAACATCATCATCAACATCCTCGTCATCAGCGTCAAAATCCTCATCAACCTGTTCATCCCCATCAACACAAGCACGCTTCTTAAGACCCTTGTTAACTTTTACAGCCCCACCTTTGCACTTATTGCCACACTTCTTTCCCTTCCCAGAACCAACACCACCAAGCGGAGATGATGTGGACTTCGCATACGCAAGAACACGTGGATTACGGTGTGGGGTACCACTAGGAGCTTGGCCATCAACTTTAGGAAGTTCACCTACAGTTTGAGCTACAACATTTGAAACACATGGGTTCCTCCGAGGAGTAACTACACCAATGGGATGCTTCTTTGTTGAGATCTGCTTGATTTCTTCTTCACAAGGGCAATCATGGTATCACTGTCACGCACAACGTCTTCATCAGTACCGGACACATATCAAACTGTAGGCTCTGCAAAATCAACAGCTTTTTGTAGATGGGCCGCCTTCTCCCTCTCATATTCTACTAGCTTCTTACTCTTCCGTTGATCTTCTAAAAGAAGCTGTAAGGGCACGTCCTCAGCTTGTGTGACAGGTTCAGTACCATCAATAGATTGGGACTGCGTCTCTAATAACTAAAGAGAGCACAAAGGATCCTGTACGGGATCGCAATTTTCAACTGATGGAGCCACCTGCTCAGGCTCAGTAGTCTTCTCAGCCCGACCCAGGTCTGACAGAACATCGTTGATGGTATTAACAACTTCTTCTTTGTCTACATATGCAAATACACAAAAAACAAAACAAAAAGGAAAAGAGTCAACAAAAAAATACAAAACACATGGTAGCAAAAAGTTCAAAAAAAATCATATCTTTAGAATTAAAGAAGTAAAAAGGTGAAGCAATAACTGAGTCCACAAACACACCTGCAGACGCAAGATCTTCAAGGTTTATATTTTTGTCAAGAATGCTAGCAAGCTCAACAACTAAACTCAAACTGACAGATGATTTAGCTGCAGCAAACTTTGGGTCAGCAACATTAACTTCTGAACCACCATCTTGATCATAGACACTTTTATCAGAATTTTTCATGTCATCACCAACTACAAAAAGGGAAAAAGGCAACTGTGTTTTTAAAAGGAAATTGCCCTTCCAAATGAAAACACAAAAGCCAAAACCAGTACCACATAAAACAAACATGGAGCATCAGAGAAAAAACCCATAACAATGACTGGCCAGAAGTTCAACAAAAACCAACAAAAGAAGTGAAACAATGAAAATCTAGAAAGTTTTACATAAACTAAAAAAGCAATAAAACTATAAATAGCCAGAAGTTCAAGTATACCTTACCAAGCAGTAAACCAAAAAGAACAACCAGAAATTCAACAAATTCCACAATAAATAAATAAAATAAATACCAGAACTTCAAGTTAGGAAGCACTCCATAAACAAGGAACCACCACTTTTCATTACCATGAACATGATAACACAAAATAAAAAGCTATATACTATAATTGAAACACTGAGGAGTCCAAAAACACCTAAGGAATATAGTTCAGTGGTAATTCCATGAAAAATCCACTAAGGTACAATATGCTCACTTCAGCTACTAGTAGAATGCGTACACATAAACTATGTAGGAAGGTCACATTGTCAAACATCGACAGTTTCAAATCATGACAACAAAGTAAAAGATCAAGGCAGCCATATAAAAGAAACTGCTATTATAAGACAAGATGCATATACGTATTGTCGGGGTTCTAGAATGACACCTATGGGATCAGAGGGAATCCCTACTACGGTTGACAGGGTGCGGGGCCGTGCAAAGAGTGGGTTTAGCAGATCAACACTGAGGATTTTTATCTAGGTTCGGGCCGCAAATGATGTGTAATACCCTAGTACTGCTTTGGTGTATATTTGGTGTTCTTGAGCTCTTGAACTAGCTGTGGTGCATGCCTAGCCCAAAAAGTCTGAATCCTTCATCAGTACGCCTCGGGCCTCCTTTTATATGTCAAAGGGGCTGCCACAGCGGCACACAGGAAGTGGAAAGTGTCTACAGTCTACAAGTTTATCTCCTGACATCATAGGACAAACGCAGTTGATGCGTCGCCTATGTGTCCTCCTGCTTTATCAGGGATGGCAAGGAAGCTCGTCTTGCCTGTCACTGCCTCGCCTCGCTTCGACGCGCGTCCAAGGTGATGAGGCATGAAGTGCCACGCTGGCTGGCTGGCTGCTGCGCTAGTGCGGTGGCAGTGTCTTCTCGAAGATCTACATGCCACCACGCACGTGCTGGCCTGGTTGGCCTAGAACCTCCATGTTGCCACGTAGGTGTGTGCGTAGTTGGCAGGTTGGCTGCTGCATCGGAACAGCCATGGGGCAGTGAAACCTTGGTAAGTGCGGGCCTGGTCATGGCCCCGCAGATGTCCCCGACAAGGGTCTTGTCGGGGCCCCGACAAGGATCTTGCCGGGGTCTTGTGGGCGTCCCCGACAATGGTCTTGCCGGGGGGGCCTTCGTCTTCTAGTTCTCATCTAGTCTTGCAGGACTTCAGTCTCCACAAAGATCTGCATGCCACCATGTAGGCGCTCCTGATCCTTGGTCTCGATGCTGGTCGATGGCGTCATGACTCTCAGGCTCAAGGGTGGCGGTCTTGCTGGTGTTGGGTAAGTTGCCCCGGAAGGCTCTTGCTGGGGCCACGTAGGCCGCCCCGGTAAGGCTCTTGCCAGGGGAAGCCCATCTTGTCCCCTTCACTCTTCGCGCTTCTGGTCTCAGCACTGCTCTGGTAGTCTTGTTCCTTGCTCCTTCTGCCCCGCCAAGTGTGGCCGCAGGTGTGGCTACAACCGCCCATGCACAAGTAGAGGGGTAAAGAAGGCCCCTATTTTGTACACCGACAGGAGCCCCCGGGCCTGGGCCACACATAAGCATGGGGCATTGTTGGGCCAGGCCCAAAACGATGCGCATGCATGCGTGGCAGAATTTTCCACCACGGTAACTCCTTCACCAGTTACGCTTCCCCACGACGCACATTGAGTGCGTGACATGGGGGTCATGCGCGGAGTGGTTGTAGCACGCTTGCATCACATCATGGTAAATCGTGAAGAGGCGGCCCGCGTCTTCCCCATAAAAATAGAGGAAGCCATAGGGGCACGGCTCATTCACTGGTGGACTCGGGTCGTGGTCATCATGGTGCCCGCGCCCCACGATCACGGGGCGTGGAGCGACCATTCCACTTGCCCTCTGAATCTTGGCTCGCCAGCCATGAGTTCCCCATGCCTCGGGGAGGGTATACGGTGGATACGGAGGGCGCGGGCTTTACTGCCGAGGTGGGCGGCTGGGCGCCGCTGATTGGAGCCGCGAGTTGGTCCTGATTCCTCGCGCCCCTGGCGGTTGGATTGGATGATTGGGGCAGCCTCCCTCAGGCTCGCTGGACCCCTCCCCCATAAAAAGGGGAGAGGGACAAGCGTCTTTTTGCATTCGTCTTCTTCCAGTTTGATCCCTTCCCTTCCTTTGCCATGGCGAGAGGGTGTGGTCGTGGCCGTCCTTCCGCGGAGGCGACTAGGTCTTCCTCCTACCAGAGAGCCATGGTGGTTAAGGAAGAGCCAGGCGCCCAAGGTGAAGGCCACGCTCAAGGCGGAGGCACCGGTCGGGACCGTGGTCGGCGAGGCGGTCGAGGCAGAGGTGGGTGCGGAAGGGGGACACCTGCGTCGTCTCCGTCTCTACCACCATCTCCTCCTGCTTCGTCGAGCGGCCATGTCGGGGACACGGTGCTGGAGTTTATCCTGCAGTTGCGCGAGCCACCACGTAGCCGCCTTTGTCTTCCCGAGGTGTTCGCGACGGTGCTGGAGATCGACAAGCCACCGAGGCTGAGGCTTCACATGAAGGGGTGTTGCAACGGCGACATGTGGGTGAACACAAGGTTCCCCGCCCCTCATGTGATGCTTCTTCGTCGGGGCTGGAAAACCTTCACACGCGCCCATTGCCTGATGAAGGGGCATATCCGCTACTTCAAGTTGGTGGAAAGCGACTTGCTCTCCGTCAAGGTCTTCGGGCGCTCGGGACATAGGTTAGGGTGCTGCGCGGAGAGCTCGACCGACGACGAGAGCTCCTCCTCGAGCGACGGCTACAATGTGGGGACAGGTGGGGAGGACGATGAGGATGTCTCCGTCTAGATGTCGGACGCCCTGTCCCTAGGCAACGCCGGAAGTAGCACCATCTACACCTGGCCTTCTCCCCGGCAGAGTGATCAGCCAGGGAGGGGTAGTTCTTGGCGGTGGCTCCTTGAGCCAGCTCCTTGAACTTCTTGGGGTCATTGCTTCTGGCGGCTGGCGCTGGAGGGTCGAAGAAGACGAAGAAGGTGGGTGGCGGGCCGTCAAGTCAGAGTACGATGGCACCGACGCCTTCGTCGCGTATTGGCGGCCCGCTGCCTCATCTTCCAGCTCCGTCCCCGGCACCGCCATCACCAGCACTCTCCTGGGCGGCCCCGGGACATTCTCTTGGTGTCTTCTGCTGCTCGTACCTCGCCTAGGCACTCCTTTTGCCCTCCCGCTGTCTTGATCCGCTTCCCGAGAAGAGGTACAAGAAAGGGATTACGGGCAGCTTATCTCTTTTTTAGATCTTAAGCCTGCGGGCACTTGTTGAATTTAGGCTTTGTAACCCCTTGCTCATGTTTATGTCCTGTATGAATTGTATTCGTTTAATCAACGTATTAATGAAAAAGGGTGTTTGCCGATTTCTTTTGTGCGTGAGCAAGGTCCACACTAAGGAGCAAGTCCTTGTTATTTTAAGCAAACAACGTCGCCCGACAACAAACCTTGCCGTCTCCAGCTTTACACCATGATTATACCCACACCCTTGGCACGCGTAGGGGCAAAGCAGGATCGGGCCCTTCATTCGTTTCCTTTCCTTTGCAACTACAACCAAATTACAGCCTGAAGAGGATTTCAAGCATAGGATGGAGGGAGCACGGTGGCATAGGAATAACTGAAGTTTCGTATGTTCGAGCTTCATAAGGAAGCGCATAACGGGGAAGAAGAGACTTATCTGAATCCACAGCCCCCGGCAACCTTGTCTTGCTGGGGTCGGGGGTGTCGGTCTGCCTTCTTTCCTCCGAGCGGTTCTGCAGAAAAGCTTGTGCAGCCTACGAACCAAAAAGGACTGGCAGAAAGACACGCACTCGACCTCTATGCTAGGGGTTAGTCGCCGCCAAGCACTATCAGCCCCAGAGAGGGAGACTCAACCTAGCTTGCATGCTAATTCTAGGGTTCCAACGCTTGATTTATTCATCTGGGTCTACGCTTGGCTTTGTACAAAGGGTTACATGTCTTGCGGGCAAGGCTTGTACAAAAAGGTGGTTTGCCGGGAGGCCCGGCAACCGTGCCTTATGGGTAAAACTTGAGAAGATGTTCGATGCTCCAGGAGTTGCTCACTGGAATACCATCCTCGGTGTCTAGGCAGATTGCGCCGAGGCTGGTGACTCGTATTACCCGATAAGGGCCTTCCCACATTGGCGTCAACTTTTTGGAATTCTTGGCGGATTGGATTCGCCGAAGAACAAGGTCGCCTTCCTCATGGCTTCGGGCATGAACCTTGCAGCTATGGTAGCGGCGCAAAGCTTGTTGGTATCGAGCGGCTCACACAGCAGCCTGAAGACGGTCTTCCTCAAGGAGCGTTTCATCATCTTGGCGCAACTGCTCTTGCTCAAGCTCACCATAAGCAAGCACTCAAGGTGACCCATATATGAGTTCCGTGGGGAGAACTGCTTCTGCTCCGTATACCAGGGCAAAGGGTGTCTCACCGGTGGCTCAATTTGGCGTCGTCCTGATCGACCAAAGAACCGTCAGCAAATCATCAATCCAGCGCCTTCTGCACTTCTGTAGCCTATAAAAAGTGCTGGTGTTGAGGCCTCGCAATACTTCTGCATTCGCCCTTTCGGCCTGGCCGTTACTTCTGGGATGAGCAACAGAAGCAAAACAAACCTTGCCACCGAGGTCTTGGATGTATTGCATGAAGGTGCAGCTCGTGAACTGTGTGCCGTTATCGGTGATGACCCTATTGGGCACACAAAAACGGCAGACTAGCCCCTTGAAGAACTTTATGGCTGACTGTGTTGTCACCTTTCTCATCGGCTCCACTTCCGGCCACTTTGTGAACTTGTCGATCGCGACGTACAAGTACTCAAAGCCCCCGACAGCACGGGGAAAGGGGCCCAGTATGTCGAGCCCCTAGACCGAAAATGGCCAGGAAAGAGGGATTGTTTCAAGAGCTTGAGCTGGTTGATGAAGCTTCTTTGAATGGAACTGGCATGCTTCACACTTGTTTACTAGTGCAGTTGCATCCTGGAGAGCGGTGGGCCAGAAGAAACCTTACCGGAACGCTTTGCCGGCAAGGGCTCTTGACCCTATGTGGGAGCCACATGTGCCACCATGTATCTCTGCCAACAGCTCCAGTCCATCCTCCTGAGGAATGCACTTGAATTTCACGCTGTTCGGTCTTCTTCTATATAGGGCATCATCCACAAACTAGTAGATGCTGGACCGGCGGGCTACCTTCTCTGCTTCTTCCTGTTCCTTAGGGAGTTCCCCCGTTTGGAGGAAATGAACGGTGTGTCGTGCCCATGTCGGAGCCTTGGGCTCGATAGCAAGGACTAAAGGCTCATCTTCGGCCGTAGGGGCAGCTGCCTCCATGGCCAGGGCTTGGGGCCCTGCCGGAGGTCGCTCCTCCTTGGCCAGCTTGGGGCACCCGGCAACGTCTTTGCCGGCGGCTCCTAGGAGCTCGGCGGGAAAGTACTTGTCGGGGCCCACTTTCCTTCATTTATTCTGTCGTCCCGATGCCTCAATGGATGGCTGGGTTAATTGAAGCACGAAGGTACCTGGTTCCACAGGCAACTTGAGGGCAGCGCGCTTTGACAAGTCATCGTCAATGCTGTTCTCTGCTCGGGGAAGATGCACTGCTTGCAGACCATCAAAACGCTCCTCCAATTTCCTCACCTCATCCACATTGGCCTCCATCAATGGACTCTGGTAATCCTTGTTAACTTTCTTGATGACGAGATGCGAATCACCTCTAATGATGAGCTTCCTGATTCCGAGGTCTGCCGCGATCCTGAGACCGGCAAGCAATCCCTCGTACTCTGTCGTGTTGTTCATTGATTTTCCCGGGGAAGTGCATCTAGAGCACGTACTTGAGGGGTTCTTCGGTGGGTGCGATGAGTAGCATGCCGGCACCAGCACCTTGCAGGGAGAAAGCTCCATCAAAGTACATGATTGTAACACCCCGGTGTAATGATGCTACAGTAACCCCTGGGGTTAAGTTAATCATTTTGCTAAACAAGTGTTTGATCATCATTGTCTCCTCTCTCTTCCAAATTCCAGTTGAATTCATTTTAAAATTATGAGTGAAATTCAAAATGCTCAAACACGAAAACTAAAATGTTCATCATGTGCCAAATATTCCACAACTAATATTGGTGGTGGACCAACATTTTTGCAAAGGGTTTAAGTGGCCTAAACTACTTAAAACAGTGACCTAAGAAATAAATTAAATGCCCTTTTTAATTTATAAAATTGGCAACTAATCCAAAAGCCTCCCAACCTTTTTGTGGTAGTGCACTTTAATTCTAGGAAATTGTTTTGGCCAGTAGCATATTTTTGCAAAGTCAATTGTGGCTATAAGAAAATGCAAAAGCTACTGATAAAAAAAAGGAAAAGAAAAGAAAGGTAAAGTGGGAGAGGCCCTATACCCCCTCCCTGGACCGAACCCCCCTGGGGCCAAGCCCACCTGGGCCGGCCCAACTCCCCCATCCTAGGCGGCCCACCTCCCCTGGTCGCTCTCTTCCTCCCCTGTTCAACCGACCGGGGGCATGGCCAAGCACGCCCCTCCGCACTAGCTCACCGGCGTCGAGGGGATAAGACCCCGACGCCTCGGGCTCCCCTCTCCCTCCCCACTCGCCCACTTGCCCTCTCTCTCCCTCGTCCTCTCCACCTCTCCCCTCTCCTCTCGCTCGCTCGCTCCTCTCCCCCTCTACCGAGTGCCATCACCGCCATTCTTCGTCGACCACGCGGCCACCGACCACCCCGCGCCTCGCCAACACGTCCACAAGATGCGTCGTCGACCCCTACCTCGACTACGCCTAGCCATCAAGCTCGAGGAGCACCGCAGGCAGCGGATCGAGTCGCCCTCCTTCCGCCTCTGCTCCGACGATCCCCTTCGACTCCGGCGATGCCTGCTGCTGCTACTAACCTTCCAGGGGCTTTACGTAGCCGCCCGGTGAGCCTCGCCTCTCTCCCCTCCGTCTTCCCACCGTTGTCGCGCCTGTAGGCGCCGTTCCCCACATGTACGAGCTCGCCTCCGCCGAGCTCATTGCCGGCCACGTTCAGGTGACCGAACGCCCGTGCAAGCGTGTCCATCATGCTCGCCCGCACGTGTAGACGCCGTACGTACTTAGCACCGCTCATTTTGCTCGCCGTTGCGCCGTTTGCAAGCTCGTCGTGCCTCGGGTCTCCGTCATCCATGTCGCCAGCGACGACTCCGTCCATCCCAGCCTCGGCTGAGACCTCGAAAGGCTGTGCCCGAGCCCCTGCTTTCGAGCGCACTACCCCACGCTCCTTTTGAACGCCCGTAGCCTCGTACCGATGAGGCCCAAAGCCAACCATCGCCCACACTCATCGCCAGCGCCGTTTCTGGCAGCTCCAGCTCCGGCCGGCCTCACCACGTGACACGGCGAGCTCTCCTCGTTCGAACGCGCCAAGTCCCGTGCCTAATGACCCCCCCTGTGGCGCGATTCCGGCGAAGTCCGGCAAGCCGCGCCACTGTTTGGGTCGCCGGCGGCGAAACCCCCCCGCCGCCGATGTGGCGCACCTGGGGCCCGCCTCTGGGTCACTACCCGTGGGCCCCATGGCCCCAGTTGACCATGTTGACCATGGTCAACTGTGTTGACTGGGTACACAGTGTCACTGACATGCGGGCCCCACCGTGTAATTAAACTAATTAAAACATTTTTATAATTAAAACTAATTAGTTAGCCTATTCAGTCAGTAACATGTAGGGCCCTACTGCTAATTAACTCTGTTTATTTAAAATGACCCACTATTAGCCCTCTGTGTATGACATGTGGGACCCACTGGTCAGTTTGACCTGGTTAGCAGTCCTGTTGACTGCTGACGTCATCAACATGTCATGCTGACGTCATATTTCCTTTTCTGTCAATTTAACTAATTTTTGGAAATGCTTTAATCTTTGAAAATTCATTGAAATTAAACTGTAACTCCGATGAAAATGTTTTCTATATGAAAGTTGCTCAGAAAAATCCAACGAATCCGAATACGCAGTCCATTCACCTGTCACATGCCCCTAGCATGCTGAACATGGAACTGTCCCCTCTCTTCCATCTGTCCAGAAGTCGTCTAACGCCGGGAATTCATCCTCGGATGTTTATCCCCTCCGTCGGCAACGTGTAGTACTACGTTAGGACAACCCTAGCTCTTCCCGTCGTCATGTATGCTTAGTGATGCATCTGTTTGCTCTGTATTTACTGTTTCTTCCCACTCTTCTCTCTGGTAGACCCCGAGACCGCTGCTGATGCCCCTGTGATCGACTACGTCGACGACGACACTTCTTCCTTTTCAACAGAGCTTCCAGGCAAGCAAACCCCCATTGAGCATTCCGATATCGCCCAATTCTTTCCCTCTCATGCTTGCATTAGAACTGCTACTGCTTTATGTATGATCCTACTCTGATGCATAGCCTGTTGTTGTTACCTGCTTTCATACCTTACCTGTTTATCCTAAAACTGGCTAGTATAGGTTGGTTAGAGATCCATCAGTGACCCCCACCTTGTCCCAGTTGCCTCGCTTTATGTTCGATGACTCGATCAATGTGATCGACGTCCAGGCCCCGACACCGCACATCACCCCCCTAGTTGTACGAGGCTGCAGAGTTACCATCGAGTGCCGAGGGTGGAACCTCTTACATCGCTCATGATGAGATCTTTGTAGTGTACCTATACGATCGAGGCCGTTATGGTTCTGTCGTGCAACTCCTCAAGTGTGAACCTCGAGGGTGGATCCTCTTACGTTCACCTTGATGATAACATCGAATGGAATTCACCGGGGGTGATTCCTCGGGTTTTACCCTTGGTGTTAGACACACAGTTACTATGGTTACTTTGACTTTACCCTGAGCCTTGTTACTAAAGACGGGTCGGCCCTGAGGGGTACCCGCGCGAGCTTAATGGCGAGTGATGTGGAGTCGGGTTAACCTGGAAGGTGCCCATGAGATACTTACGAGGCGTGGCCGGGCATTCTTAGCCATTGCCGCAAGTACTCGGGACGGGGTGACATGGTCACATCGATCATGAGTCTCTGCTCGTTACCGCGTGCTCCTAATCCAATACGATTTGGATATTTGATCCGAGGGGCCTTTGGCCTGATAGCACTAACCATCACGTGGGCATAGTATGGGCGTAGGCAGGAGGCCTTGCCTCAACCGAAGTTTAATAGACATCAGCGATTGAGCGGCGTGCGTCGGGTTGGACTGCGTAAGCTCCTGCCTTGTTTAAGGAGGTAGCTAGGTCTGCTCATCGGTCACGTACGCAACATGTAGGAGTTCCCGGGGAGAGGGCCCATGACCCCTGGGGGCATAGGTTTAGTCCGGCATGCTGGCCTCTCTATTAAGCCTAGGTCGGGTTGCGGCTTATTATTTGGCCGAGGCTGGGCATGACCTAGGAAAGTGTGTCCAGCCAGAGTTAATCGAGCGTGGTGAGTAAGTTGGTGCGCACCTGCAGGGAAGAAAATATCTATCGATAGCCTGTCCTACAGTAATGGACACTTGGAGTTGTATCCCGATCGATACAACTAGAACTAGATACTTGTGATGAGAAATGGATTGTGATGAGAAATGGATAGTATGTCTCTGGGATTTCTTTCTCGCAGGGAGTCGAGAAAGGATCTCTGGCCGAGGTTGATAACACTACTATTTTACATTATGTTGATCTGTACTCTTCTATATGCTGCAAGATGCTTGAAGATGCTAGTCTTCGATAGGCTAGGCTTTCCCCTTCTTTCTGGCATTCTGCAGTTTAGTCCACAGATACAGCCCATTTCCTTTGATAAAGATGCATACTTAGTTTAGATCTGATGTAAGTCTTGCGAGTACTTTGGATGAGTACTCACAGTTGCTTTGCTACCTCTTTTTCTCCCATACCCGATAGTTGCGACCAGATGACGCCACTGATGACTGCTACTACCTCGAGGGTGCCTACTACTACGTGAAGACCGCAGACGACTTGGAGTAGTTAGGAGGCTCCCAGGCAGGAGGCCTTGCCTTTTTGATCGATGTTGTTTTTGTGCTAGCCTTCTTAAGGCAAACTTGTTTAAATCATGTCTGTACTAAGATATTGTTGCTTCTGCTGACTCTTTTGTTTTCAAGCTTTTGTATTCGAGCCCACGAGGCCCCTGGCTTGTAATATAACGCATGTATTATTTTAATTTGTGTCTAGAGTTGTGTTGTGATATCTTCCCTGAGTCCTTGATCTTGATCATACACATTTGTGTGTATGATTAGTGTACGGTAAAATCGGGGGCGTCACAATGATCCAATCACGGCTCGTCTCCTTGCCGGGAAGGGTGGTCTCTTGAACCTCCTCGTTGGGCGTTGAGGTCCATTCTGCTATGAACTCTGCCAAGGATCGGCTCTTGATGGTTGAAGTACTTTCAAACTTGAGGCCAAAGCTCGACAGCTCCAGTGCCCATTCCACGATCCTCCCAGTCGCATGTGGGTTGTGCAAGATCTGTTGCAAAGGGAGGTGGGTGACGACGGTGATCTCGTGCGCTTGAAAGTAGTGGCGCAGCTTTCTTGAGGCCATAAGGAGGCCGGAAATCAGCTTCTGCATACCAGAATATCTTGATCTAGCCCCCTACAAGAGGGAACTGACAAAATAAACCGGGTGCTGCACCACCTTCTTCTTCTGTTCAATTTCACCATCAGCGCAGACTCTGTCTTGCCGGGACCGGGCCGGCGGTTCCGCCTTGCCGGTGTCAGGCCCCACCGGGAAGGGCCCTGTCCCATCATCCGACGGCTCCGCTGCCACTGCTGCTTGTTCCTCAAGTTCCCTCTATGCTACACGCGCAGCACTGACCGCTTGATTCATCGCCGCTAGATATAGCAGCAACGACTCTTGTGGCTTAGGCGCTACTAGTATTGGCGTGGAGGAGAGGTACCTCTTCAAATCTTGAAGTGATGCCTCTGCCTCCGGGGTCCATTTTGAAGAAGGGGAGGGCGTGCTCAGCAGATTTGGAGATGAACCAACTTAGGGCAGCAACACAGTCGGCAAGCCTACGGACGTCCTTGACTCGCTTCGGTGCCTCAATCTACTCAATTGCTTTGATCTTGCCGGGATTTGCTTCGATCCCGCGCTAAGACACAAAGAACCCAAGAAGTTTGCCGGATGGGACGCCGAAAACGCACTTCTCTGGGTTGAGTTTGAGGTTGGTCTTGCGCAGGTTTGCAAATGTTTCCTCTAGATCCTGCACGAGCATGGCCTTGTCCTTGGTTTTGACTACTATATCATCCATGTATGCTTCCATACTCCTATGCAGCTGGGGTTCAAAACCAATTTGGATTTCTCAGGCAAATGTCGAACCATCGCTCTTCAACCTGAAAGGCATCCGTATAAAACAGTACGTACCACATGGGGTGATGAATGCGGTCTTCTCTTCGTCTCCTTCATCATGAAGATCTGATTGTATCCTGAATAGGCGTCCAAGAATGACAACATGTCACACCCAGTAGTGGAGTCCACAATCTAGTCGATGTGTGGCAAAGGGAAAGGATCCTTTGGACAGGCCTTATTGATATCCGTGTAATCAATACATAGCCTCCACTTCCCGTTTGCCTTACACACTACCACTGGATTGGCCAACCACGTGGGGTGGAGCACTCCACTGACCAAGCCTACCGCCTCTAACTTCCCGATCTCCTTGATGATGAACTCTTGTCGTTCCAAAGCTTGCTTCCTGACCTTCTGCTTGATGGGCCGCGCATGAGGACAGACATCAAGATGGTGCTCAATCACCTCCCTGGGAACGCCGGGGATGTCGGATGCTTGCCATGCAAACACGTCGACATTCACCCGAGGAAGGCGACAAGCGCGCTTTCCTATTTGCTATCAAGGGTGGAGCTTATGGTAAAAGCCCTGTCCATGCCATCTTCCTTGATGTGCACCTTCTTGCTCTCTGGTGGTGTTGCCTTAGATTTCTTGCTCTTGCTGGAGGAGCTCTCTGGCACGTCCTCGACGGGAGAGCAACACTCTGAAGAGGCGCTGCCGGCGTCCTAGGAACGGGGGTCCCCGGACTTGCCTGCCTGCGGCCCACGGCGTGGCTCTACCAGATACCCTGTACGGCCCATCTTCACCAGCAAACACTCAAGACCCTCGCGAGGGGCCAAGCCTTGCGAGGCGGACAACACAAGACCTCCTCGGGGCGGCTTCACCAGGCTGGCTCACGAGGACGGAGAGATCAACGCAAGGAGCACCTCGCGAGGTTCCTGTGACGCAAGCCATGCCGACCAAGGCTAGGCGGGCGCCGGTGCGTGCAGTGTCCTTGTTTCCCCTTTGGTGCTAAAGAAGCAAGTGCAGGCGCGGAGTCCTAAGGTGTCAAGCAAAGGTTTCCATATCGGTGCAACAAGACCAAGGCCAGCAGGAGGGCAGGACAGAGGTCACCGTGGATCCCAGGATAGCGTCACCACCAGAGGCTTTGGCAAGCAAAGACCAAGACCATCTTTTGCCAGGATAGCTTGTACTAGCTGTCCCCCTTCAAGCTAGCCGTTGTGGGATCTCTTCCGGCCTAATATTTGGGAAGAAGACCAGGGCCTCTATAAATAGGACTAGCCACCACCGCAGGGAGGCATCTCATCTTGGGCTGGATCCATTCCACCAAGGCCACCAGACAAGCTCACCAAGCACAAGAACACCTCTCCTCAGGAGGCTATTCTTCCCTTGTAACTGTTCATCCTCAGCCCCAGAGGCAATCCACCACACCACACTAGAGTAGGGTATTACACCACATTGGTGGCCCGAACCAATATAAATCTTGTGTCCCTTTGTTCTGCGGGTTCGACGCGCTAAGCCTTGAGATTGTGGTGAGGGAGAGAGCTAGAGGGGGAGAGATCTTCATGTGCACCCCAGTGTTCGAACCTCAAGGGTTTTGCCGGAACCCGAAATCCGACTGGCGCGCTTGCCGGAGTGGGTGCAGGAGGTCTTGTTGGAGGAGGTCTCACCAGAAGGAGCCTTGCCAGGAGAGGCGAAGGTCTTGTCGGCCTTCTTCCCTCCCGGGGCTTCAGCAGCAGGAGCAAGTTCCTTGGCGGCAGTTGCTGCAACTGCCTTCCTGTAGAGTTGGTTGGCGCAGATGAGCGCGTCTTTCTTGTCGGAGGGGACATTGATGATGGTCAGCGGCCTCGGCATCTTCAATGTGTTGTAGGCGTAATGTGACGCCGCCATGAACTTGGCCAGCGCTGGGCGGCCAAGGATCCCATTGTAGGGCAAGGGGATCTTGGCGAAATCAAAAACGACTTTGTCCGTCAAATAGTTCAGCTCACCCCCAAATGTAATGGGCAATGTCATCTTACCTTTCAGTCGACTCCTCCCTAGGTTGGCCCCTTGAAACGTGCCCGTCTCTTCGAGATCCCCATCGGGGATTTGCATCTCCTTGATCACGGCAGGCGAGATCAAGTTCAGTCCGGCCCCACCATGAACTAGCACTTTTGTTACCCTGAGGTTGCGTATTGTTGGTGAAACCAACAACGGCAAACACCCGACCGCAGTTGTGCGATCAAGGTGGTCCTCGGTGTCAAAAATGATAGGTGTGCCAAACCAGTTCAGTGGTTTCTGGGCATCGCACGATGGCTCTACCGCAGTGATATCACGCACCCACTGCTTTAGTTGGCGGTAAGAGGTGTGCAGCGAGGCGCCACCATCGACGCACATGGCCTCCATTGCTTTTTAGAAGTCGTGCTCGTCAGACTCGTCGTCCTCACCATGATCATTATCTTCCTCCTTCTTATCACGGTGCCGAGTGGGCCTAACTTGTTGATTATCCTTGCCGCGGCAACCTCCTTGGCCACCATGCTTCTTGTCGGATCCCTCAGCACCATCTTGGCCCTTTTCCTTGTCCTACCTTTCATATCCGTCTTTCTGTTTCTCTACAAGAAGCTCAACTTGTTGGCAGTTCTGGAGGTCGTGGCCCTTGGTGCGATGGATCTTGCAATACTGCTTGTCGGAGCCTACCTACTTGTCGGCAGCCGCCTAGGCCCGGCAGGCGGCGCACCCGGCAACTTCCTTGCCGGGGTCGTCGGCCTTGGCCTTCTTGGCAGCACCGGGGTCGCCGGATCCCTCAACGGCAAGCATGGTCTTTCCCTTACGCTTCCTGTTGCGGCGTCGGCCCTTCTTCATCAGGGCGATGACGTCTTCGTCCGTGGAGTCGGTTTCCGTGATGGCATCCTCACCGGGGTACTTCCTTCCTTCTTCGGCCCGAGCACATCTATCAGCCAGAACATAAAGTTTGGCCACATCCTTAACCTTGTTCATCGCCAGCTCTTCACACATCTTGCGGTTGCGTACATTCTGATGGAATGCACTGATGATAGCAGCGGGGTGAACATCTGGGATGGTGTACTATACACGGCTGAACCTTTGTATTTATTTGCGCAAGGTCTCACTGTCCTTCTGGGGGATGACATGCAAATCACTTGCCTAGCCAGGAGCTTGGTGGCCTCCGGTAAAGGCACCAACAAACTCGTGGCACAGATCCGACCAAGAAGAGATGGAATACATTGGTAGGTGCATCAACCATGACATGACGTTGGGCTTAAGTGCCAATGGAAAGTAGTTAGCGAGGACCTTGTCATCGCGAGCCCCGGCGGCTTGCATCACGATGGTGTAGATGCTGAGGAACTCCGACGGGTGAGTCTTGCCATTGTATTTGTCCCCAACATCAGGCTTGAACATGCGGTGGGAGGGACATTGGAACTGCCACAACTCTCGGGTAAAGGTTGGACAACCCACCTCGTAAGGCATGTCGCTGGAGCCCCCTGGCGCTGGGTGGTCCATGGTAGGCCCCGCATGCCGATCAGATTGATGGCGTGCTTCCTGACGTCTCTTGATGGTGGTCCGAGCGTCTTCCTGAGCTCGCTCTCAAAGAACTCGTCGTTGGTCGCAGCGGTTTCGCGGATCGGACGATGCTGTGGAAACGTTGTCACCGGCGTCGGCCCGACGAGCCGGTGGCTGCTGTTGCTGGCGTGGGGGAGGAGAGTGCACCATGGTCACAACAACTATGGTCCTCCCACCACTAGCGTGCGCCGGCTCGATGGGGCGCCGGCACGAGGGTCCCGCTGGTCGCTGTTCATCTTTATTGGCGAAGCTGATGAGGCTCCGAATGGTGACTCTCCACTCGTCGAGCTTCTCCGGGGCAGGAGGAAAGTCGAGGAGCAGTTGCACACGTGCCAGCGCTTCTGCTGGTGTGGGAGGTGGCGAAAGCTGTGTGGACCGTGACACGCTCCGACTTTTAACCACGTTAGAAGGGGCTCTATCACGGCGTCACGGTCGCGTGCCGCTTCTGCCAGCGTCCGGGTGCGCTCGCCGGCCCGGTGCGTCCTGAGAAAGACGCAAAGGGATCTTCCCATGGCGGCACCCAGGGGTACCGACATCGCGGTGTTGCTCATCGCGCGCGGCCTCTGAAGGTCGCAGCACGGACGTCGGCTGGGGCGTTCGGGAAGTCGCCGCACCGCCCTTGGGCAGCACAGCCCCGCCCCCAGGCCCAGCGGTGTGTGGCTCGTCCTCTTGGACCCGAACGACCCCGCTCGCCTGGCTCCGATGCCAGAGTGTCGTGGATGCTCGCGGGCTGCGCCTCGGCCACCATTTGTGGCCACCCCATCACCCACCCGTTCTGGTGCGGACGGACCGGCTCCGGACAACCCGATCATTGTGATCCCCTTTGTAGCGACCCGGCCTCAGACGGTCAAGTCTCTGTGTATCTGTGCCATCCCCGGATCGGTATGCTGGCACACACAGTACATCAATGTATATATCAAAGTGCAATCACATGTATAAATAACATAAAACTGATATATACCTCATAAGTCTCAGCGGAAACAAACAATCAGGTGTGGAGTCCCATCAACGCCATGGGCAAGTTGAGTGTAGACCATAACCCTGTATCGTAACTCTTACTCGTCGAAGAAATATCTGCAACATGATACGATGCAGCCATGTAGGTCAGTACATTGAATGTACCGGCAAGATCACAATAAGAGAAAACAAATGATAAACTATACTATATGCAATATGGCTTTGTGGCTCTGTATCTGAGTTTTGTTTGCATAAAAGCTGGTTTTATTTTTCCCTACATCAAAGGAATTAACCGGAGTCTGCACTATGGAGTTTTCTATCATGACATGGTTCCGCCAACCGAAGTCTCATAGCCCAAATCATCATAAGTTGCCCACAATTAATTTATCGGTCCAGTGTTGAGACTTCTAAGATAGATCCAAGTCCAGAGGCTCAAATTGTCCGTAACCGGGGACACGGCTAATCGATTAGGTTTTAACCCTCTGCAGAGGTTTGTACACTTTACCCACAAGATTCGATCCCTCTCTTTACATTCTCACACTTCAGGGTGTTTGAGAACAAGATGACCGAATCATGGTCTTCCGAAGAGTTCCTCTGACCACTATCCGGTGCTCATCCAATCCTACCGTAGTTCTACATCTTCTAGCACTGTCCCAACCAGAGTCACAACTAAGGTCAACCAAGCCAGAGCCCATAATGACTTGCGGTTGCACAGGTAAGCTTCCGGGCATGAAGTATTCTTCCGTCTCTTAGAGTCTAGGTGAAGCTTTCCGTAAGATGTCATGGCGCTTCTCCATGCATCCCGGCCAACCACTGGTTTCTCCAAGGTGCCCGTCACCCGTCCTTCACCCAGTAGTGTGGATTGAATTCTTGTCTCGAGTCTCGAAATCTTGAGGAGTCCTGAAGATGCAGTCCTTGCCGGTGCCATCATGAAGTTGTCGCCATTGACGTAGAGTCCTCCTTCTTCACACCACTCTCATGCACTCATACCAAACCCCATCTACTATAGCGTAGCATTAAAACTATGTAACGTCCCGGGTTTGGTAACAAGGGGATGGGTTTCTACATCATGCATTCTACTCAACTACAAGATTCAATAACACTACTGGAGAGATTGTTGAAAGGGTTCTACTACATGCAAATAAACATAGGTATGGAAAGTATGGTCAAAGTGAACTTGCCTGGTATTACTTGATGAAGATAACAACACTCTCAGAATAATGACTTAGTAGAACTATTCGTCACTCCGTTGAAAATCTATATAGTCAAACATAGCATTCATATAAGCAAACATACTAGCAAGCAATTCTAAGACTCCTAATAAACCAACAAATAAATTGCAAAACAACAAGGGACACCAAATAAGAACAAAGGAAAACTACACAGCAAAACTTCTAAAGAAAACTCTAAGGCATATCACAAAACAGTTTTGTCCTAAGTAAAAACTTAACAACAATTAAAACATTAAACTAATAAATTAACAGAAAAATACAAAGTAAAGCAATTAAGTTAACAGAAGGTATTTTTTATAAACTTTTATTAGCAAAAAGAAACACCTAAAAACTATTTTTTAAACTCTAGTTATGACTAAAACAAAACAAGAAAAAGAAATAAACATTATATTTTTCTGTAAATAAAAGTCCACCCTCTATAACTACAGAAACAAATCTGCAATAAAATATAACAGAGGTTAAAATAAATTTTAAAAATAATTAAAACAACAGAAAACAGCAGCAAGTTAAAAAATAACTAGCACAGTGTTGTTTTCGTGAAAAACAAAATTTACAAAAAAACTATAAATACCCAAATTAATCCTACTGCTAGGCAAGGTCAAAACAAAGCAGTGGCAAAAAGAATCGCCAAAAAATATTAATTCTAGCTCATTTTATAGCACAAATACTAATATGACTAAAACCCATATAAAACAATTTTTAAAACTACAAACATTAAGAAATTTTCAGACTAGAGCAAGAAGAATCAATCAAAAACACGAAATAACATAAGAGATATTGAATTTAGGAAACTGAAACTTTTCTGTTTTAAAAACAGAAATGAAAATGCAGAAAAAAAAACAAACGGACGCTATTGGGCCTACGAGGGCTGCGATCTGTAGCTACCAAACGCTCGGGCGAAACTTATAAATTTGTACACGTGCGTTTATTTAACAGAAGACCGGGGAGCCGGTTCGATCTAAACCGAGGAACCGATCTATAAGGAAAACCGATCTACTAAACCGATCTAATATTTTTTTTGCACTTAACGTTTCCAAAAAAATAAATAAATGGAGGGAGGCGCTCGTTGCTTACAGAGAGGAGCTCGTGTAGGCAGGGAAGTGGATGTCGTCGGGGGCGACGGCTCCGGTGACCGGCGGCGGAGACGGCGATGTCCAGTGGATGGGGAACTCCGAGGGGGTCCGATTTTGTGTTGAAGGTGGAGGTTGGGGACGTCCAAGCGAGCGGAGTGACTCGAGAAGCTCCTGTGAACCAAGAGCTCCAGCGACGGCGGACGACGTTGAGGACGAGGTTCTCGTGTTCCCTGGGTGGCGTGGTTATGTCAAATAGATGCACAATCTCGAGGGAAAGTAGAGTATGGAAGGAGGGGTCTCGGAAAGCTCACTGTCAGTCAGAGTCGAGCGATGAACTCTGCTTGGCCTTCCTAGATTCGAACAACGAGGGCATCGTCTAGAGGTGGTCTCGGGCGTGGGTTTTCAAAGGGAAACGGGAGAGGACGGCCTCAGGTATTTATAGGACATGAGGCTTGGGGAAGGGGTGGACTCGGGGTAGGGTTCCCATGAAGATTGGGCGCGGCGGCGGCGTCCGGAGCATGAACGCGTGGGGTTGTGTTCTTCGTGGAGAAGAATAAAAGAGAAGTGGTGTCCAGACGCCAGGGAAAGGAAAAAATGAGGGAGAGAGGCGAGCGAGAGAGGTGCTGGCGGCGCTCTGGGAGTTCCTCCCATGCGTGTGTGCTTTAGCCCTAGCGCTAGCTTGGGCTGGGCCGGCCCGCGCGCCTGGCCTGGCCTGGCGGATTTTTTTAACAGCAAGAAGAAAAAGAAATAAACACAATATATAAAAAAATAAAATATATAAGCATATTATATATATATATATTCAGAAAAATATTTTCTAAAACATGAACATATTTTAAGTGGCAAATAAATTCCACAAAAATTTACCTACAGCAAACAGTGCTACTGTTGCACTAAAAATGCAAATAAAATTATTTGAAAATACCAAAATGATTTCAAATCCATTTTTCTCCATTTTTCTATTGTAGGGAATCATTTCATCCTTATTTCCAAATAATTTATTTTTGGAGAAAAAAATAATTTGAATAAAACCCAAATAACTCCTAAATGGTTTTGAATTGGAATTTCAAACCACTTCCAACTCTATTTCATATAATTTGAAGAAGTCATTTTATCTTCTCTCATGAAAATCATTGAGTTGCATAAAGCTTCTGAATTTGAAATATGTCCAAATGGAATTCAAATCTTTTCAAAACCCTTTTTTTATTTGAAATGGAAGAAGTCATGTCATCTTCACTCTAGGGTTTTGTGTTTGAATTGAAATTGCATTCTTTGATATCAAAATGCAAAGTGAAAGTTTGGGAAAGTCAATTCATTCCCTCTCATTCAACTTTTCAAAAAGTTTCATATTCCACTCAATTTCAATCAATCAATCACCCAAACAATCAAACAAACAATCAAAACTATTTACTTAATATAACATTCCAAAATTTAGAATTTTGGGATGTTACAAACCTACCACACTTAAAATGAATCTCGTCCTCGAGATTCAAATAGGCTAGCAAGAAAAGGTTAGGGGTAGGGGGTCTTCTAGCAAATATTTTGGTCGGAAGGGTCTAGTGTGCTACCACACTTAAAAGTATGGGTATGGTTCCGACAAAACTCATGTACTCCATCCTTTTAGGTTGCGGGTGTCGGTGTTCTCATATACTCTGGAATAGCTCTTTCATGGGTGCTCTTCCGGTTGGGGCATAACATTTTCCTCAAACACGTGTCCTTTCATCCTGGTGACGTTCTTCTGAGACTGGGTCTTCTTAGCTTACTGGTTTGTCACCAATACTAAATAACTATTGAAATTCTCATGGTGGTCAACCATGTATGGTTTCTCCTGCAGAAAAATGGGTTTGGTTGAATCTCATTGTATATCCTACGATTGGCAACGGGTGCCTAGTACATGGATCAATCATCCTACCATTCTATGGTTTTGGCTTATCGTGTCGACACTCTTCTAGGGTTTTCAAGGCTCTCTGATTTTCCATCAACATATGATAGTTCATGATAGAAGTCTCCGGTATGGGGGCCAATCCATCCCTTACTTGAACCATTACTACATATGCAGACATCGAATCACGTATTCTAACACTTGGGCATACTCACAAGCATTGCAGAATTTCTCTTGTCAACGAACTGAGTTCGAACAAATCCATTGTTTCTGCAAGATGAACAAGATATCTAACATTTATTCACAACTCTCGGGTTTTCGTATCCTCCTAAAAATGTTGGCTGATTAACTCAGAGTTTTCTTCCAAAATATCTTCCTTCAGCAAGAGTCTGCTTGCTTCTTATTAACTCCTGGGCCTGTTGGTTATGGCCGACTTCAACTCTTGTACAATTTTAACTCATCTATTCCAGGATTATCATTCCATATTCCAACATTACATCTCCTTTAAATCCAATAGTACTTCTTCCCTCATACCCTTGTGGTGACGATCATACAAAACTCCAACTCATTTGGTCCAGCTCCCTTCTATGGACCGTCATGAATAACACATTTCTTTCTTCATTGATCCTGTGTCTTTACGGAGTACTACCACACCCAAAAATGCACTAGTTTATCCATAAATCATATTATTTTCATATCAAATCTTTTATTACATCCTTAACCATTTTTTTGTAAATCCAAATTCCAAAAAGTACTTTATTACAAGTGCTGCCACCCACATGGTTTGGTATGGTCATGCATTACGTCAAACTTTATTATTATTTTTCTCCTTGAGGATTCTTTAGTCCCACTGGAATTGTGCGACATGCGCCTTGAAATCTTCAATCTTCTGTTTCGTCATAGTGGCCTTGAGCTTCATCTCCATCATCTCTGCATGCACTTATCTTAGGTATTCCTGAGTATAACGGAGTCTTGCTTCAAGTATTTCTCCGATCTGGCGTATGGCTTCCATGGCTGCTTCACGAACAGCGTCGACGAAAGTTGCTTGTGGTACACGCGAGATGAAAAAGTACTGCCCCATCGTCGTTGGGCAAACTCCTTTCATATGGTGGAGGTGTACCTCTAGATACCAAAGTTCCACTCCCTTTTCCATGAAGGGGTAGCCTTTGTAGACTGCATCTCCTTCAAGGTGAATATGCTTCATCATGTCCTTCAGGATCTTCGGGTAATCAAGATCACTTGTCAGGGTCATGATCGTTTCCGGGCCCTTAAGGAAAGACTCATAAAGGGTCGCCATCTGCAGTTGTAAAACAAAATTGGTGCTCAGAATAAGGTACATATCTCCTTGGGTACACATTCATATCATCCAAACAAAATTTCAAACTCAATTTCCAACATCCAGTTTATGCATCATAACTCATTTTGTTCCATGTTCACCCAGAATATTAATTTCCAAGATAAAACATAACAACTCCTTAAAGCCTTTCAGCATATGACATATCAACTTTATTGAGTCATGAATTATTACAATCTCTGAGTAATCTATTACATAACTCAACCCCGCATTCTCATGAAAAAGTGCTTTCCATACTACCCTTATTACTGATATCAACATCTCCACTACTCAGCTCCAGCTTTCTCATGATTTGTACAATCCCTAGCAAAATGTCCTGCTTCCCTGCAACGGAAACAAATAACTTCTGGCATGTCTCGAGGCTCCCTGGTGATGGTACCTGCTCCTTGAGTTCATTGCTTCCTTTTGAGACAATCATTGGCATATTGCCCGACGTCCTTACATTCAAAACAGGTAATATGACTCTTGTCCCTCTTTGCAAAAATTGGGCTGTTCTGAGGGTGTCTTTGTTTTCTCTTCCTGGTTTTCTTCGTTCTGATCAAAGGTTCTATTCTCCATGGATCAAACTCCACTGCTTCTGTCGGGAAGTATCCCAGATACTCTTTTCTTTCCTTGGTGCAATACTGTGAAAAATGTCCTTCTTCTCCACATGAATAACAGGCATTGGAGTAAAATCTCTTGAGGCTTTCTCCATCAGGGTATTCAACACTTTCCTTATTCACAGATTCTTTCATAACTTCTCGGAGGGCTTCTTCCATTCCTTCTTCCTGCTTCTGAATAGGTTTTTGCACCGTGGGGTAAATGTGACACTGAGCTGGGTAGTGGGTGGTTCCTTCACACAAGAAACAAGTCACCTGACTAGTTGGGCATTGCTCAGCTGGGTGTTTCTCCTCACAATGAGGGCATACATCCTTGTGTTCCTCCTGGGTGTGTCCTATTTCTCCGCAAATCTTGTAGGCACAAGGTTTATTTCTTGGGGTATCATGGTGCTTCCGGATAAGACGGGATTTTGTCAGAGTCTTCTTGAATTCTTCCCAAGTCCTTGCTCCATTCCATCCCTATATAGCTTGATGCATCTGGCACCATGTTGCAGCACTTCCTTCAAAGTACTAAAGAGTGTACGATACTTCATTCTTCCTTGAAACCAAATTGCTCCCAAAGTGATTCTCCATGTTCTGAATCCATAGCCCTGCCTCCGGCTGGGTTTTCGATCCAGAGAATACTAGTCCAACTTCATTCATCATCTACTTGGTCCAAGGGTTTTAGGGTGAGATAGGAGAGAGGTGGGAAGGGATACACACAATACAAATAATAGTTTTGAAGAAACGAGTTTTATTTTGTGGCTGTTGGAAAAACATCAAACGAATGATAGCTCACAAATCGTTGCATCTAACGTAAGTGTATAAAAGTGGTTTGGTCCTCTAACGGTCGAATAATTCTTTTGATTCTTCAAGTCGTCGGAGTCTTCAACTGGTGTAGCTTCAACTCTTCTAATTCATGGTGAAATGCTCTTTACTCTGAAATGGTCATTGATTGTCCGATATATTGTCCTTCTTGGAGCGGCTTTAGTTGATCCTCCATGTGGTCAAAAGGGAAAGGGGTATATTCTAATTATTTGAGGTAAGAGAGGATATTTGATAAAACCAGGAAAGATGAGAAGTAATGAATTCTTTTGAAAATAAAGTTTTAGGGATTTCCTGTCCTAGGAGCTTTCCAATTTCTAGGGTCACGTCCTACAGTCAACATCTGCTCTGATACCAAATCCATAGCGACCCGACCTCAGACGGTTAAGTCTTTGTGTATCTGTGCCACCCTTGGATCGGTATGCTGGCACACACAGTACATCAATGTATATATCAAAGTGAAATCACATGTATAAATAACGTAAAACTGATATATACCTCATAAGTCTCAGCGGAAACAAACAATCGGGTGTGGAGTCCCATCAACGCCATCGGCAAGTTGAGTGTAAACCGTAACCCTGTATCGTAACTCTTACTCGTCGAAGAAATATTTGCAACATGATACATTGCAGCCGTGTAGGTCAGTACATTGAATGTACCGGCAAGATCACAATAAGAGAAAACAAATGATAAACTATACTATATGCAATATGGCTTTGTGGCTCTGTATCTGAGTTTTGTTTGCATAAAAGTTGGTTTTATTTTTCCCTACATCAAAGGAATTAACCGGAGTCTGTACTACGGAGTTTTCTATCATGACATGGTTCCGCCAACCGATCTCTCATAGCCCAAATCATCATAAGTTGCCCACAATTAAGTTATCAGTCCGGTGTTGAGAGTTCCGAGATAGATCAAAGTCTAGAGGCTCAAATTGTCCGTAAACGGGGACACGGCTAATCGATTAGGTTTTAACCCTCTACAGAGGTTTGTACACTTTACCCACAAGATTCGATCCCTCTCTTTACATTCTCGCACTTCAGGGTGTTTGAGAACAAGATGACCGAATCATGGTCTTCCGAAGAGTTCCTCTAACCACTGTCTGGTGCTCATCCAATCCTACCGTAGTTCTACATCTGCTAGCACCGTCCCAGCCAGAGTCACAACTAAGGTCAACCAAGCCAGAGCCCATAGTGACATGCGGTTGCATAGGTAAGCTTCCGGGCATGAAGTATTTTTCCGTCTCTTAGAGTCTGGGTGAAGCTTTCCGCAAGATGTCATGGCGCTTCTCCATGCATCCCGGCCAACCACTGGTTTCTCCAGGGTGCCCGTCAACCATCCTTCACCCAGTAGTGTGTATTGAATTCTTGTCTTGAGTCTCAAAATATTGGGGAGTCCTAAAGATGTAGTCCTTGCCGGTGCCATCATGAAGTTGTCGTCATTGACGTAGAGTCCTCCTTCTTCACACCAGTCTCATGCACTCATACCAAACCCCGTCTACTATAGCGTAGCATTAAAACTATGTAACATCCTGGGTTTGGTAACAGGGGGATGGGTTTCTACCTCATGCATTCTACTCAACTACAAGATTCAATAACACTACTGGAGAGATTGTTGAAAGGGTGCTACTACATGCAAATAAACATAGGTATGGAAAACATGGTCAAAGTTAACTTGCCTGGTATTACTTGATGAAGATAACAACGCTCTCAGAATAATGACTTAGTAGAACTATTCGTCACTCCGTTGAAAATATATATAGTCAAACATAGCATTCATATAAGCAAACATACTAGCAAGCAATTCTAACACTCATAATAAACCAACAAATAAATTGCAAAACAACAAGGGACACCAAATAAGAACAAAGGAAAACTACACAGCAAAACTACTAAAGAAAACTCTAAGACATATCACAAAACAGTTTTGTCCTAAGTAAAAACTTAACAACAATTAAAACACTAAACTAATAAATTAACAGAAAATACAAAGTAAATTAATTAAGTTAACAGAAGGTATTTTTCATAAACTTTTATTAGTAAAAAGAAACACCTAAAAACTATTTTTTAAACTCTAGTTATGACTAAAACAAAACAAGGAAAAGAAATAAACATTATATTTTTCTGTAAATAAAAGTTCATCCTCTATAACTACAGAAACAAATATGAAATAAAATATAACAGTGGTTAAAATAAATTTTAAAAATAATTAAAAAAACATAAAACAACAGGAAGTTACAAAATAACTAGCACAGTGTTGTTTTCGTGATTTTTTTTAAAAAAATCTATAAATACCCAAATTAATCCTAATGCTAGGCAAGGTCAAAACAAAGCAGTGGCAAAAAGAATCGCCAAAAACTATTAATTCTAGATTATTTTATAGCAGAAATACTAATCTGACTAAAACCCATATAAAATAATTTTTAAAACTAAAAACATGGCCGAAATTATTTTATACAGAAACATTAAGAAATTTGCAGACTAGAACAAAAAGAATCAATCAAAAACTCCAAATAACCTAAGAGATATAGAATTTACGAAACTGAAACTTTTCTGTTTTGAAAACAGAAACGAAAATATAGAAAAAAAAACAAACGGGCGCTATTGGGCCTACGAGGGGTGCGATCTGTAGCTACCAAATGCTCGACCGAAACTTATAAATAGGTACACATGCGTTTATTTAACAAAAGCCCGGGGAGCCGGTTTGATCTAAACCGAGGAACCGATCTACAAGGAAAACCGATCTACTAAACCGATCTAATATTTATTTTGCACTTAACATTTCCAAAAAAATAAACAAATGGAGGGAGGCGCTCGTTGCTTACAGAGAGGAGCTCGTGTAGGCAGGGAAGTGGATGTCGTTGGGGGCGACGGCTCCGGTGACCGGCGGCGGAGACGACGATGTCCAGTGGATGGGGAACTCCGAGGGGGTCCGATTTTGTGTTGAAGGTGGAGGTTGGCGACGTCTAGGCGAGCGGGGCGACTCGAGAAGCTCCTGTGAACCGAGACCTCCGGCGACAGCGGACGACGTGGAGGACGAGGTTCCGGTGTTCCCTGGGCAGCGTGGTTATGTTAAATAGATGCACAATCTCAAGGGAAAGTAGAGTATGGAAGGAGGGGTCTCGGAAAGCTCACCGTCAGTCGGAGTCGAGCGATGAACTCTGCTTGGCCGACCTAGATTGGGACAATGAGGGCGTCTTCTAGAGGTGGTCTTGGGCGTGGGTTTTCAAAGGGAAACGGGAGAGGATGTCCTCGGGTATTTATAGGACATGAGGCTTGGGGAAGTGGTGTACTCAGGGTAGGGTTCCCATGAAGATCGGGCGCGGTGGCGGCGTCCGGAGCGTTAACGCGTGGGGTTGTGTTCTTCGTGGAGAAGAAGAAAAGAGAGGTGGGGTCCAGACGCCAGGGAAGGAAAGAAAATGAGGGAGACAGGGGAGCGAGAGAGGTGCTGGCGGTGCTCTGGGAGTTCCTCCCGTGCGTGTGTGCACTAACCCTAGCGCTAGCTTGGGCTGGGCCGACCCGCGCGCCTAGCCTGGCCTGGCGGATTTTTTTTAACAGCGAGAAGAAAAACAAATAAACACAATATATATAAAAATAAAATATATAGGCATATATATATATATATATATTCAGAAAAAGATTTTCTAAAACATGAACATATTTTAAGTGGCAAATAAATTCCACAAAAATTTACATACAACAAACAGTGCTACTGTTGCACTAAAAATGCAAATAAAATTATTTGAAGATACCAAAATGATTTCAAATCCATTTTTCTACATTTTTCTATTGTAGGCAATCATTTTACCCTTTTTCCAAATAACTTATTCTTGGAGAAAAAATAATTTGAATAAAACCCAAATAACTCCTAAATGGTTTTGAATTTGAATTTCAAACCTCTTCCAACTCTATTTCATATAATTTGAAGAAGTCATTTTATCTTCTCTCATGAAAATCATTGAGTTGCATAATGCTTCTGAATTTGAAATATGTCCAAATGGAATTCAAATCTTTTCAAAACCCTTTTTTTATTTGAAATGGAAGAAGTCATGTCATCTTCACTCTAGGGTTTTGTGTTTGAATTGAAGTTGCATTCTTTGATATCAAAATGCAAAGTGATAGTTTGGGAAAGTCATTTCATTCCCTCTCATTCAACTTTTCAAGAAGTTTCAAATTCCACTCAATTTCAATCAATCAATCACACAAACAATCAAAGAAACAATCAAAACTATTTATTTAATATAACATTCCAAAATTTAGAATTTTGGGATGTTACACCATTCTTCTTGGGGGCCATGGTGATGACGAAGTCGATGCGCTAACTTCCAAACCGGATTTTCATAGCTTGCGCCCCTGCCCGGCGCGCCAAAGATGTCGGGGTTCTGGAACGACACCTATGGGATCACAGGGAATCCCTACTACGGCTGATAGGGAGAGGGGTTGTGCAAAGAGCGGGTTTAGAAGATCAACGCAGGGGAATTTTATCCAGGTTCAGGCCGCAAACGATGCGTAATACCTAGTCCTGCTTTGGTGTATATTTGGTGTTCTTGAGCTCTTGAACTAGCTGTGATGCATGCCTAGCCCAAAAAGTCCGAATCCTTCCTTAGTACGCCTCGGGCCTCCTTTTATATGTCAAAGGGGCTGCCACAGCGGCACACAGGAGGTGGAAAGTGTCGACAGTCTACAAGTTTATCTCCTGACATCATAGGACAAACACATATAATGTGCCACCTATGTGTCCTCTTGCTTTATCGGGGATGGCAAGGAAGCTCGTCTCATCTGTCGCCACCTCGCCTCACTTTGACGCGCGTCCAAGCTGACGAGGCATGCAGCGCCACACTGGCTGGATGGTTGCTGCGCTGGTGCGGTGGCAGGGTCTTCTCGAAGGTGTGCATGCCACCATGCAGGTGCTGGCCTGGTTGGCCTAGAAGCTGCATGCTTCCACATAGGTGTGTGCCTAGTTTGCAGACTAGATGTTGCATCGGAATGGCCATGGGGCAGTGAAACCTTGGTAAGTGCGGGCCTGGTCGTGGCCTCGCAGATGTCCGCGTCAAGGGTCTTGCCGGGGTCTTGTGGGCTTGCCGGGGGGCCTTCGTCTTCTGGTTCTCATCTAGTCTTGCAGGCCTTCAGTCTCCACAAAGATCTGCATGCCACCATGCAAGCACTCCCGAGCCTCGGTCTCGACGCGTGTCGATGGCGTCATGAACCTCATGCTCAAGGGTCACGGTCTTACTGGTCTTGGGTAAGTTGCCCCGGAAGGCTCTTACCGGGGCCACGTAGGCCGCCCGGCAAGGTTCTTGCCGATGGAAGCCCATCTTGTCCCCTTCACTCTTCGTGCCTCTGGTCTGAGCGCTGCTCTAGTAGTCATGTTCCTTGCTCCTTCTGCCCCGCAAGCGTGGTCGTAGGTGTGGCTACAACCACCCGTGCACAAGTAGAGGGGTACATTAGGCCCCTACTTTTGTACACCCACACATATACATACCGGAAGAAGGTCTGAAGCCATCACAACACCACTACCTGATGCAAGATTCTCCAAGCCCTAGATCCAGCTACAAAAACAAACACAAAAAACAGGGAAGAAAGTACATCTTATTAGCAAGTAGAAAATCAAACCACACTTCGAGAAGCAACTAAATCAGACCCTACAAAAATATAACAACTAAATGGAAGCAACAACTATGAAGATGAACAACAACACATCAAGGAAAGCACAACAACATACAATACTCAACATCCTTATTAATATGCCACTGACACAAACTATACTGCCAAATCAATAAGAGGGAAAAGGTCGGAGCCGCATCAGATCCAGCAGCAACCACCAAATCACACCCTGCTTACAAACATATTACAGGTAGAAATTCCCACGGGGAAATTGAATCCTCACAATACTAAAGGATAAAATAGAACACAGACACGAAATTGGAGCATCTACCAACAACCTTGCAGAGGAACTCTACCTACCCCTGCAGCAAATCATTAGAAAAAGGGGAAGGTGGATGCGAGAGCGAACAGAAGAAATATGTAGCATGGGCTAGATCTGGTGAATCCTAAGAGGGAGCGTCAGGGGGAGGCATCATTTGTACATTACCATACGACGTTGATGAACGAATACGTGACAGTTATTCCACCCAACAAAGCCACAAGCATCTACAACCCGCCCAGACGGTTGCCCGCTCCACTTCGAAGCAGAAGACAGCAACCCGAGGGAGGAAGAGCGGGGCGTGGGGGCAGAAATAGGAGTGGGGCATGCGGCCGGTTACTCCAACCACGAGCATAGGATAATGCGGCGACCAAATCGGGGCAGTTGATGCTAGCGAGAGAAGGGGAAGTTGTGGAAGAGAGAGCAAGCGATGGGCAGACAGAGGCAGGCAGCGAGAGGATGGGGAGGAGGCGGTTTTCTGATAAGGGGCCGAGAGGAGGGGGGAGTTGGTGGTGGAGAGGTGATAATTACAAATTAAACCAACAACCACAAAATAAATGCATGTACTAAAAATAAATGCAATGAATCTAATAACAAAAAAGTTTAAAACACAATCAATACAAGAAATAACACAAAAACGCACAAAAAAATGTTTGTAACCTTAGAAACCAATAACTAGAAGAAAATAGAAGTTCAACTGAACCAACAAAGGGAAGTCTAAAAATATAAATTTATACAACTTTATATAAGGAGAAGTTCAAATACTTATGGTCAAAAAGGAGAAGTTCAAATACACAAATAAAGGAAGTCCATCTATAACTAAATACAAAACTAAGAAATGATAAAAGGAAAAGTTCAAATTTACCGACAACCTAAGTCCAATTTTCTATAGTGTTGGCAGGCGCAATGCGGTTATTCTGTTTCCATCCCCACACACACGCCATCCAAAGCCAGACCCCTAAGATAGATAGTTGGGTCACTGATGTGACGGACTCGCCTCCGCATGCGACGACATGGCACGCCGCGTCATCACCTGCTCCGGCCCGTTCCTGGCTCGGCCTCACAGGCGACCCCCTCCCTGGCTCGGCCTCGCGCTAACACGGCAGTGCACACTTGGTTGAGAGGTGCAATGCAGTTATTCTGTTTCCACCCACACATGCACGCAATCCAGAGCCACACCCCTAAGATAGATAGTGGGGTCACTGATGTGACGAACACGCCTCCGCATGTGACAACACAACACGCCGCATCGTCGCCTACTCCGGCTCGTTCCTGGCTCCGCCTCGTAGGGGGAGGGGAGGGGGGTCCCTCCCCCGGCTCAGCCTCGCGCTAACGGGCGCGTGCACGCTTGGTTGACAGGCACAATGCCGGAGCAAGCGAGGGGGAACTTCTGTGGTTTCAATGATTAAAAAATATTTAAATCCAAATAAAATGAAAATCAAAATAAGAAGGTCAAAAAGTAGACACATAATACAGGGTTTTGGAAACACATAAGATGAACATGTTTAAAATAAATAAATTATGCTGTACGAAAATACTAGTAAGTTCAGGTTATGTACGTATTGAAATTCTACCACTGTTCGAAGTACGAAAACATGTTATAAAAAAAGGTGCAACCTCGGGCTAATCCCATGGTTTCTCACGCAACAAAAGTCCAAAAATCAAAAACAATTCAAGAATTAAGATTACAAAAAAACCAAACAAGAGAAGTATAGATCACAATGCACATTCGCATAGCAATGTGGAAAACCAGATGTTCTACCATTAAACAACAAAGAAGTTCAGGTTCTACTGAAGATCGTGGATGATAAAAAAACTATCCCCAAAGATATATTAAATGAATAAAATAACTATATCTTTGTGTTAGCATGTGTCTTCTCCTATAAAAAAATAGTCAATTTGTGGCTTGTGGGACGCTTCTCTGTTCGTCTTCTTTTCGCTACCGGCCGGCTTCTCCAGCCATCCTCTTGCTTTCGGCTAGAACTACATGAAAGAGCAAGCGGCCCTATTTGTAGGCGGGAGTCCCCTCTCATAGTATAAAGCCATAGAAAAGCGGCGACAGTACATACTCTATTCACTTCTTAAACCCTTCCTTAGCACGCAAGCAGAGTACGCATTCCTTCCTTGTCCCTCGCCAACTCAGCCACCGCCAAGAAACCAAAGAAGTTCAAGTACAAGTGTTATAGAAGTCCAGCTTGTACAACAGAACATAAAATAATTGAAAAAACAACCCCGATCAAATTTGGTTCCCGGATTCAACCCTTCGAGTCGACTCCAACGCGCGAACCGCCATTTCGATCGTCATCATGCTCCAGATAAAACATCAAAGTGATGCGCCATCTTGTTGTCCGCTCAAAGAACGAAACACGGGCGAGAGGCAGAAGATCCAATCGGCCGATTTCGGATTACATGTGCCCGCCAAATCAAATTAACAACATGGGAAGGATTCGGTCTCACTAACGCACGAAAATCAGAGACCAATCTTCACAGAAAAGCTACAAAATTGGTAGAAGCGGTGGAAACAACTCCCGCGGACGAAGAACAGAATAGGAAATCAATTTCGTTTGAAAATAACAACAAAATGTCCACTAAACTCGTACCTAAACCCAGTTGCCTCTGTGTTAAAGGTTCTAGAACATCCAGTGCATGCATCAAACTTGTAACAAACCAAGTTCATCACGTGCCGAGAGCAAATCCGCTAACAAGCTTGATCTCGAATCAAAACAAAACATTTAGATGATGGAAAGCGTGTATGGATTACACTTACATCACAAAGAACAAGAAGCACCAGGCAACTTGTCTAGGGAAGCCAGAGATGCGAAGATAGCAGGAAGGTCAGTTTCTTACGGGGGCAGTTCAGGTTGAACAACTCAGGAAGCTCAACCAAGGATCGGAATATTATTCTGATCTGATGATCAGAATAGTGTTTATATATATATATATATATATATATATATATATATATATATATTTGGAATGTATATATATTCTAAAAATAATTCTCTGTCAATTCTCATGTCATTTGGATTTGTGCAGAATAGGTGTCTCCGGTGTAGCCCTTTCTGGTCAGAATTCCAGCTGCTAGCAATCTGCCTCTTCATGTGAAACTTGCAAAATAAGAGAGAAAATACATAAGAATAGTATAATGAAGTAAAATAACAATCCAAATTGCAGTAAATAACAATAGGAAAACATGATGCAAAATGGGCGTATCAAGCCTCTAGTGAAAACTATGGCCCCAGGTATACTTTATCATATATAAAACAAACCAAAATATCTTTGCTGCAATTTTATTTATTTTATTTTGTTTTGAAATTTATCTATTTACCACTACAAGATTTTATCCTTGGAAGTAACGAGTTAAAGGCGATTGACGACCCTCTTTCCCGCGTTGGATGCAAGTATTTTCTTTTGTGTGTGGAGGTGCTGTTTACGAGGCTTTGCGTGATTCTCCTACTAGATTGATACCTTGGTTCTCACTAAGGGAAATACTTATCTCCACTGTGCTACATCTCCTCTCCTCTTTTGGGGAAATCCCAATGCATCTCACAAGTAGCACGGTACATACTTATGGAGAGCACCTTTTATCTTGAAATTAAGTGAAGGGATCATCCTATAATGATACCGTCGTCCTAATGAAAATAAGATGCATAAAATATAAACATCACATGCAATCAATATGTGAGATGATATGCCATTATAATCTTGTGCTTTTGATCTCCATATCTAAAGCACCGGCATGATCTCCATCGTCACCAGCATGACACCGTGGTCTCCATCATTGTACCCTCATGTGGTTGTCTCCACCAACTATTACTTCTATAGCTATCGCTAAATCATAGCGATAAAGTAAAGAAATTACATTGCTTTAAATGATTGACACATAGGTCATACAATGAATTAAAGACAACCCCATGGCTCCTACCGGTCGCCGTACTCATCGACATGCAAGTCGTGAACCTATTACAGAACATGATCATCTCATATATCAACATATATCACATCACTTTTCGCCATACCACATCTCAACATGCTCCGCAAAAACAAGTTAGACGTCCTCTAATTGTTGTTGCAATTTTTATGAGGCTGCTAGGGCTGATTATAAGAACCATTCTTACCTATGCAAAACCACAACGGTGATATACAAGTTGCCTTTTAACATTCTACAAAGACTGCCATTGTCAAATCAGATTCAACTAAGGTGGGAGAGACAGACACCCGCCCACCAGTTTTATGCAATAGAAGTTGCATGTTAGTCATTGGAACCAGTCTCTTGTGCGGGGACATGTAAGGTTGATCCGAGCTGCTTTATCCAATAATACCGCTAAATCCAAATTAGACAAGGGTGGTAAGCAATCTAAAGATCAACACCCACAACATCTTTTTTTCTACTCGTGCATATACATCTACGCGTAGACCTAGCTCTATACCACTAATGGGGAACGTTGCATGAAAATCAAAAAAATTCCTAAGAAACAACAAAGAACTAATCTATGAGATGCATAGCAACGAGAGGGGAGTGAGTCTACGTACTCTTGTAGACCGGAAGCGTTAGTGTATGTAACGCAGTTGATGTAGTCGTACTCTTCTCAATCCAATCACGATCCAATCTGATATAATGTCGAATGGATGACACCTTTGAGTTTAGCAGAGGTTCAGCTCGATGGTGCACTCTTCTTGTTGATCCAGCAAGCGAGGGAGAGGAGTTAGATCAGATCGGGACCATCCCAATGACGAGGTGGTGGTGGTGGCAGCGAAATTCTGGTAGGGCTTCACCAAGCATGTACCGGAGAAACGTGGGAGTAGTTCGGAGAGGCAATGGGCAAGGGTGAAAGGGTGGCTACCCCCAGGGACCTTCTCCCTCCATATTTAGGGTAGGGGTAGGGGAGGGCGTCCAAAATCCCCCTAGGGCCGTCCACAAGGGTGAAATCCCTTTAAACTTGCAGATAACATCTTATCTCTAGATTCAACCCTTTAAATTTAGAGATAAGACCTTATCTCCAGATTTAAATGACATGCGCCTTAGGGAATGGTGCAGCCAGCCATGTGGGCTGTAGACCCACCCCTCAGTCCATGTGGGACCTTCCTAGGTCGTTGGGCCCCATAGTGGAACCCCCGGAACCTTCTAGAACCTTATCGATACTCTACCGAACTTTTTCGAAACCCTGAATATAACTTCCCATATATAAATATTTACCTCTGGACCATTCTGGAGCTCCTTGTGATGTCCCGGATCCTATCTGAGACTCTGAACTATTTTTGGACTTTCCACTATTAATATATCAACATTACTGTGCTACCGAACGTTAAGCGTGCGACCCTACGAGTTCGAGAATCATGTAGACATGACCGAGACACCTCTCCGATCAATAAGCAATAGCTGGACCTAGATGCCCATATTAATTTCTATATATTCCATGAAGACCTTTATTGGTTGAACCACAATGATGGGGATTCAGTTAATCATGTATACAATTCCCTTTGTCTGGCGATATGTTACTTGCCCGATATTCAATCGTCGGTATCTCCATACCTAGTTCAATCTCGTTACCGGCAAGCTTGTTGTGATGTTGTATTACCGAGAGGACCCAGAGACATGTCTTCATCACACGGAGTGACAAATCCCAATCTCGATCCATGCAACCTAACAAATACTTTCGGAGATCATGTAGAGTATCTTTATGATCACCCAGTCACAAAGTATTCCTCCAGTATCCGGGAGTGGCATGATCTCATGGTCGAAGGAACAAATATTGACATGATGAAATCTGTAGCAAACAAACTAAGTGATACAATCTGATGCTAAGCTTACGTTTGGGTATATCCATCACATGATCCTCCTAATGACGTGATCCCATTATCAAATGGAAATTCATGTCCATGGTTAGGAAACCTTAACCATCTTCGATCAACGAGCTTGTCTAGTAGAGGCTCACTAGGGACACAATGTTGTTTATATATCCCCACATGTATTTAAGTTTCCGGTGAATACAATTCTATCATGAAAAATAAATATTTATCATGAACAAGGAAATATGATAATAACCAATTTATTATTGCCTCTAGGGCATATTTCTAACAGTCTCCCACTTGCACTAGAGTCAATAATCTAGTTTACATCGTAATGTATCTAACACACATAGAGTTCTAGTGCTGATCATGTTTTGCTCGTGGAAGAGGCTTAGTCAATGGGTATGCCAAATACAGATCCGTATGTACTTTGCAAAGTTCCGTGTCTCCCTCCTTGATGTAATCACGGATGGAGTTGAAGCAACATTTGATGTGCTTGGTCTTCTTGTGAAACCTGGGCTCCTTGTTAATAGCAATGGCATGAATAATTAACATTTATCTTGAACAAGGAAATATGATAATAACCAATTTATTATTGCCTCTAGGCTATATTTCCAACAATATCAACATTGTAGAACCGATCCTTCCTAGTGTGGCCACATATCCATCTCAACATACACATCTCCAATACACCTAACTATTGAACATGTCACCTTTTAGTCAGCTAACACTCAGCGCAATACAACATTGTGGGTCGAATTGTCATGCTATAGATTGTGGTTTAGATGAGAACATTAAATTAAAAAACTATATCCCGAAAGGTTTTACGCTAGAAGGTCATGATCTCGTCTCATGATAGTTCAAAAGTACTGTTAGCAAAAGTCCACTGCTCATTTGGGAGTTCAAAATAAAACACATGATTATATTTTTTGTGTTTTTAAAACTGCTCCTAGACCTAAACCAATTTGAAAAATGTTGTACATGAAAGAGTTTCGCTATTCAACAGCTTACAAACCATATATTGTATGCTTCATTCCCGCAAAATGTTCAAAAGTTTAAGGGTGCGGCCAGCCCATGTGGGCTGTACACCATTGTGAATAGGGAATGCTTCATTCCCGCAATATATCATTCAAACACACCTTTACCGCATTCAAAGTTGCTCTTAAACCATTGTGAATTCAAAAAAATGTTGAACATGACTTTTCAATATATTTCCATTGGTATATCATTTGTACAATATCAATAAATAGTTTAGGAGTTACAAATAAAAACAAACGAGTAGAATGAAATTTGGTTGAGAAAAATATAGTAAAAATGGCTAAAACATAAAAGGGTCACTACTATAAGATCAAGTGCTCACCCTAGGATAGTTTCACAAAATCTACTTCATGAAGTTGATGTTTTGATTGGGTGTTGAAAAAAGAATTACACTATTTTTGGTGTTTCTAAAATTGCTCTCAAAAGTGTGAAAATATTGAAAAAATGCTCTAAATAAAAAGTTGCTTGTATTCAACATATTGTGAAAGGTATATTATAGATGTCATTCCGACAAATGGTTCGAAAATTCAATGTATATCATTACAAATGAGTTTTACCATATTAAAACTTTCTCCTAAAACGATGTTGGCTTTGAGAAAATATTCAACACTAAAAATTTCCTACTTTTCAATAGCTTTCAAAAGGTGTATTATTTGATCAATTCTGCTAGGTGGTTTAGATATTACTAATAAAATATCAAAGTGCAGTTTATAGGTGAAACATCCTACTGTTTAACAGCCATAAGGAGTTTGGTTTGGATGAGGGAAAAGAATAAAAACTAAAGCCCAAAATTTTGGCGGGTAGAAATTCATGATCTCACCCAGGGACGTTAAAACATATTGTTAGAGAAGTCCACTTCTCATTTTGGGAGTTCAAAAGTGATGCCAATTTTTCCATTTTCAAGGATGCTCTTAAACCTTGATGAATTTAAAAAAATGTTCTAACTAAAGAACTTGGCCCGACTCAACCACTTTTCAATAGTATATTATTTGTTTCATTCTCGCGGAAGGTAAAAAGTTTGATACCTACATTCAGACATGGGTAACCGTATTCAAAATTGCTCTTAAACTAAATTTGAAAAAATGTTGAGCATAAGTTCACTACAAAAAAATACACTTCCGTGATGATACGTGTTTGTCACATTAGGTCGCTTTTTTTGTCATGCATGTACATCCATGACAAATTTATGACAGAATCAAGATAGTCATACCCGTGCTATCATAGAAGTGTTCCATGACATTACCAAAATTATCATCACGGAAGTGTCCACTTCCATGACGATAAATCGCGCGTCACAGAAGTGCTTTCATCAAGGGTGACCGACACGTGGCATCCACCATAATGGAACGCTGTTAAGCTATCGGGTCGGGTTTTGGATCCGATAACCCGTTAACAGCCCCGACCAATGGGGATTTTCCACGTGTAAAATCATCATTGGCTAGAGGAAACACGTGTCAGCTCGTCAGTGGGTCAGATAGGCGCCTATGATATGTCGACACGTGGCACGGCCCAACAGTGGCCCATTTAGCTTACAAAGCCGGCCCGTTTGACTTGGTTAAAAGTTAACGGGCTGGCCCATGAAAAGCCTGTTAACGGTCTCTTCGCAAATAGCCCATTTTACGGCCCGTTAACTCACGGCCCATTAGGCCCTAAAGGAAATCGGCCCAACAACATCATGTGGGCCGTCGAATATAATACCAGCCCATTTCACTTTTGGCGCATGTATGGCCCACGACGTCTTTCGGCCCATATGAGGCCTTCGTATCTTTCGGCCCATTACAGGCCCACGGTGACTCTAGCCCATAATGAACAATAATTTTCTTTATACCCGTTAACGGCCCGTGATTTACATGGGCCGTTTCCAGCCTGTGTTAGCTTTCGGCCTATTGACGACCCATACGTTCTTGGGCTCCTTTTCGGCCCTCGATTACTTCCGGCCCGTTACTGGCATGTTCCCCTAATGGGCCAAATTTGGCCCATGCAAGAGTCGGCCCGTTACTGGCCTGTTCCACTAATGGGCCAAATTCGGCCCATGGAAAGAGTCGGTCCGTTACTGGCCTGTTACCCTAATGGGCCAAATTCAGCCCATGGCAAGAGTCGGCCCGTTTCTGGCCTATTAACCCGTTGCGCCGTTTCTGGCCCGTCCTATATTCTGGCCCATTAATGACCTGTTATGCCTGTGACAGAATTAAACCTTTGCTGTCCTATGGCCTGTTAACATACTGTTACCATGCTGGGCCGATACCAATTACGCCCGATTATGGCCCACGTAGACCCATTTATCCAACGGCCCGAGGCCCACCGATTACAGGCCCATTTATCGACGGCTCGTAGGAGACCCATGGATCCTACGGCCCGTATATGGCCCATGGTAGTTGCGACCACTAGAAAACCAGGGAAAAAGAAGACTAGGAAATAAATAAGGCCGAAACTAATGCTAGGCTATTAAGGCAATTGCACAGATTACATCCACTCGGCATCAAAGATCGCCACCAGTGCAAATATAGGGAACACCCTACACTATACAAAAATGGCTTGCTATTTTCTTCAGGCGGTTGCTGCACATTAAGAATAAATTTTGTATCGCACCAAAACAAATTACAACTATATAACAAAGGGAAGGTTGGCATAAAACTTAACAGTCTAGCAGATAAATGCACCACCAGAAGTTCAGAAGCTCAGTTCATTTGACCTGACTGTTACGTTTTCATGCTGTATTGTCCGATGGAGCACCATAACCCTCGCCTTCATTTCCCCTAGGCTCCTGAACAACATAGCAAATGTCTGATAGTCTAGTTTCAAAACCATGCATATCTTGACGACATTGAGCAATGTTTCTCCTTGTTTCACAAAGGGTCTCTGTTAGGGAATGGACTTGTGTCTGGAGCGCAGATACAACATTGCTTTGAGCTTGCATATCCTGCTCATGAGGCAGTTTGGACGATATTGCCTTAACAACCAACCCAGTATTACACAGGAACTTGCTTTTGGCACTGTTAGTGGACAAGTACTGACCCACTGCAGCAAGAGCTGACATTGCGGTTATAGTTGCCTCGCCACCTTCAGAAGGTGGCGGTTCCACCATTTTTCCATAGCTCGCTGAAAAGTTGAGGTTTTACATTAGTAGTACCAGAACAGAAGATATTAAGGAGGCAGTAAAACCAAACAAAATAGCTTTGGTCTATATACAGGACATATTTTGGTGAACCCATGTAAAATATTAGTTGTATTTTATTGCAAAGTACATAATAATACCAGGTTCCAAACATATGACCATGTACCATCGCTAATGTATTGTCTATTTCTTCACATTGTATTGAGGGCTAAGGATAAAGAGATGAAGTTTATAATATGGTAAGCATAGTATGACGTCATTCATATGGCGAAACAACTGAGAACAGACAAATAGGCAATTGTAACATTGTGTGGGCAAGTCCAGCACGGAACTAGATTACGGGTCAAGATCAAAGGAACATCACTCCTCTCTTTTAAACCTTGTAAGGTGCAATGATATGCTAAGACAATTGTTATAAAATTGAAAAGAGTAATAGACATTGGCTACAAACCATGCAGTTCAAGGCACAAGTCAGAGTAAGTAGTAGTTAAAAGGCATGAGGATTGAGGACTTACAACAGCGGCTTTGACTGGTGTAGTCATGCCCTTCTTCTTGCTGGTGTGACAGTCCTTGAAGATTTCCACAGCATTTGGCTCAGGTACTTTTTGGTCCTTGCGGGCTTTCCTCTGCATTTGGAACAAGTCAATATAGATCTGATAATATGGTACAGCGAAAAGAGTGAAACAACAGCTAATTACAAGAGCCTCGCAGTGTGCAATATAGCTACGAGATCCTGTCATCTGTTAGAATTTCACTTTCGTACGATTGGCCTTGTTCTTTGAACAGTTCACCTACAAGAAGATAGATTTGTGTGGCACATGCGTAAATAGGACTTCAACATGTGATCTGATGGCATATATATAATGTACCTGATACTTCAGATCGGACCAGTGTTTAACGAGGCCTCTCCAGTCTTCATCAGATATATTTTCCACTGGAGATGTTTGGACAAGTTCACTGTTAGCCTTGCTTTCAAAGTGAGTTTTCCTCAAGTTATACCGATACTGTCGCAGAGCAGACTTGAAAACATGGGTGCAAGCTTGTCTGGTTGCATCATCTTGGCTATCCAACTTGAACCTCATCTATTGAAAATATTGGGAGTCTCATTATCAGCAACCTAGAAAGTATTGGACAGAGCAAGACGATATTACTAGTTTCCATACATAACCATACTTACAGATAAATGGTCAAGGAAGATGTTGAACTAGGTTTCGTATTTGTCATTCCTGTACTGAATCCATGTTGGGAGGATAGGTACATGACACCTAACAGCAACCGCTGCCTCTGATACTAACTTGGCTGACTCTGTAGCATCACGTGGCCTTTTTAAACCTGCCTCAAAACGAATCTCTATTCTTCCTCCTCCAGATTTAGTTAACCTATCGAGCATTATCCCTGATGTTTGTTTCCTCTTGCGCCTAGGTGCTAGTCCAACAACAAACATAGGAAGTGTTAGTGTAGATCAAACTGTGAGACTACATATAAAGAAGCATGCAATTGTAACTTGACTCCAGCAACTACCTTCTTACTATTGAAGCTCACAAGGTTCATCTGATATTGCCAACTCGTCTTGTGTCAGGAGTGCTTGGGAAGTAGTGTCAGGTGGCAAGGGAGCTTGGGAACGTGCTGCTAGCTCAGTTGACGCACGAGTACATCGTGCAGCTGGTAGTACTGTGGTAGGTGTTGCAAGAACTAGGGCTGTCTCTGCTTGTTTGGTGGCAGCTATTTGTTTCTGTTTGTCTTTTTTTGCAACTCGTGTAGCATGGGATGCCGTGCTTGTAGAATTTTCTGCTAGACTTTGACCTTCTATTACACCATCAGTACCAGCAGAATCTGCAAGATTCATCCGCTTCTCATTCCCTACCATTCTGTGTTTCTTCCTCTTTCTCTATGCCATGTTAAGTCAAGCCGATAAGAAAAATGAATAACAATTTAGTTCTTCAGAACAAATTGATGCGTGATGCAGACGAACTGAACTTTGATGTTAGACAACCACATGATAGGAGGATGTAATATGTATGAAAAACAGGACGGAAGAGATAACCAGAACTATGATGTGTAAACTAAGAAGAAGACATTTCACCAAATTAGAAGCAATGCAATGGAAGGTAGACACCATATGAAAGATGCTACAAATATCGCTCTGCCAAGTTAACAGTGTCTCATCATAAATGGCGTTTAAACAAATGTGAAGCAGTACAAGAAATAAATCATATGCAAGATGCAAACAACATCACACTACCATGTTAGAGGTCTCTCATCATTAGTGCCATTGCATATTCACAGCATTGCATATTCACAGCTTATGATGTGTAAACTAAGGAGAAGGCATTTCAACAAATTAGAAGCAATGAAAGCTAGACACCATATGAAAGATGCAATGAATATCACTCTACCAAGTTAAAATTGTCTCAACATAAGTGCCATTTCAACAAATTAGTAATACAAGCTAGAAAAGAATGTGAGATGTAACCTATATCACACTCCGAAGTCAAACGTGTCTTATGATAAGTGATTGTTGCAGGTTACACAATAGTAGTAATTTGATGTAAGAACATGGTGTGATAGACAGATATTGTATGTTCTAGAAACAGGAACACGTGTCTTATTCAAGTATAATGTGTACAGTAAGCAGATGGAATTCAACAAAATTAGAAGCAATACAAGCTAGACATCACACATAACATGCAACCACATATAACAATGCCAAGTTAGAGGGAGCACCGGTGATGCTGCACTAGGGAAGACATGCTCATCATAAACACAACTTTGTTGAGCGTCTATGCATGTGTTGTCTTGGAAATCATCTTGGGGGTGTGGAGGAGTAGAAACTGTAGAGGCCCTCCGTGCGGAAGGAGCACCTTTATCCGCTGCCTTGCTAACTTCCTTCCGCTTTATTGATTTTGAATTGTCAAGTAAAACCGACAAGAAAAAGCAATAAAATTCTCTCTTCAGAGCTCATTCATGCATGATACTGACAATCACTACTTTGATGTAAGGCAAACACATGATACCAGGATGGAATATGTATGAAAAACAGGACGGCATGGCATGCTCACAATTGTTTGTGTAAACTAAGCAGAAACCATTCCATCAAATAAGAAACAATGCAAGATAGACACCACATGAAAGATGCAACCAATATGACTCTGCCAAGTTAAAAGCGTCCCATCATAAATGGAATTTCAACAAATTAGAAGCAGCACATGCTATAAATCATATGAAAGATGCAACTAATATCACACTGCATATACTAAAGGTGTCTCATCATGTTGATTAATGCGGGATACAAAAAAAACAATAGTTTTATGTAAGGACATGCTTAATAGACAGATGTACTATGTACTAAATACAGGAAGGCATGTCACATTAACAGGTATAATGTATAAGCTAAGCAGACTAGCACATGCAGTTTAACCAGATAGGAAGAATTACAATCTAGACACCATATGCAACATGCAACCACATATCACGCTGCCAAGTTAGAGCAAGCACCTGCGATGCTAGTGTAGGGGAAATGATGTAATCAACTACAGAGCTATGTTCACTATCTTCATCTAGCATTTCTGTTTCTTGAGAATCATGTCGGGAGGCTGACGTTGCATTCTTTAAATGAGGAGTAGTCCCCTTGCCTGCCTGCCTCGTCATAAGTGATTGATGAGGGATACACAAGAACATTAGTTTGATGTAAGAACATGGTTAATACACAGATGTACTAGTATGTACCAAAAATAGAAAGGCATGTCATATTCAAAGGTATAATGTGTAAGCTAAGCAGATGCAATTTAACCAAATTGGAAGCCATACAAGCTAGACATCCGGCTGGAGTTGTGAGCGTGATCATCTAGGACCTGAGAGCCTGGTGTGAGGCGGGCTGCTTTTCCACCATCGCAGCTTTTTAGTTGGCTTCCAGGTTATGCCTATCTTTGCTGGGCTTGTCACTGGCTCGGCCAGTGCCCTGACTAGCTATTTGTCTTCTGGTGCTCACGGGATGGTGGTTCCTGTAAAAAAATATCTTTCCTTATCTTACCTACTTCGGCCTTTCGCATACAAGCTAGACACCATATGGAACATGCAACCACATATGACACCGCGAAGTTAAAGCAAGCACCTGGGATGGTGGTTCATTGCGAGCGAGGTCATCAACTCCAGAGCTACGTTCCCCGTCTCCATCTGCTGACACTACACCCTTTAAAGCGTTGAAATGTGTCTTGCCTAGCCGCACACCAAACTGGAGCGACTTCTCTCTTTTCTTTTTGGCTTCTCTCATGGCAGCAGAGTCTGAAATACCCTTGCATAAAAACACAACAGTGAGAGTAAGGGTGAAGTGTGTGCAGTACTAGTGCACTGTAAAAGTAGCAGATAGCAGGTGGCTAAAAAATAAATGACATGAGACATATGATAGCTCTACAACATTGCATGGCAAACAAAATTAGATTCTACTCTGTATGATTTTGTAATATATGAGCACAGGAAATGCAGGTACTCCTCCAGCACACCACCACATGTGGTCATATCTAAGATAACAGTCGACTGAAAATAAATAGGTTAGTAGATTTTTTAATGAACCGTCCGGTCTATAAGGAACGGGAGATGGCCTTCATCTACCTCCCGCCAGTCACTGTTGACAATCTTTCTCGAACCGCCAGCGACCACCGGCCCAGACCCCTGCCTCCGCCGCCCCACCCTCCCATCGACCTCACACCACCGCCGTGCTTGGCAGCGCCCCCAGGCCATCCCTTTAATCCTGGCCGATCTCCAGATCGGGAGCCAGTAGCTATAGGCCGCACATGCCCCTAAGATAAACACCAAGGCGTTGCCTCCCCAATGTAATAGGCGTACTAGCGCCTGTTACGCTGGGGAATGCTTCCGTTAATTGGGAATCAAGTTGCCAAAAATTGAAATTCAGGGGGGCGACGGACCTCTAGCTAAGGTGAAATAGTATATGAGGAGAAACCTTGTGCATCGCGAGTTACTAGGAACATCTAGTATCAAGAAGAAGCGGTCAACCAATATCTTCTGTGGGATGAATACCATGCAAGCAGAGACGTAAGATTTGCACGAATAAGGGAAGAGGAGTACCTTTTTCAGTTGCCGGTGTGGTCACCTCCACATGTCGCGCCAATTTTCTTCTTTTTACCGGGGAAATGGATGTTCTGGAGGGTGCTGGCTTGGATGAACCCATGGCCAAATTGCTGACTGTGTTGCCGTGGCCGTATGTCAGCGGAGGGGAAGCAGATCTGAGGCGGCGAAGGAAGGCGTAGTAGGAACAACTCCGGTGCGGTGGAGGGTGGCGAAGTTGGAGCGGCAGCGGTGAGGCGCAGGACGGCGTGGTTGAACTGACTCGGGTACGGACGGCTCGGCCTCGGCTTCAACTACTAGCCGTGGAGGGCGTTGCGGTTGAGGTTGCGGTGGACGACGATGTCGGGGTATCGGCTCCAGCGTGATGGAGGAGGGCGGCGCCTGACACCCTGGGGCGCGCCCCCTACCTCGTGGGCCCCTCGAGCATCGTCTCGCATGGATTCTTCTTCCCAAAAATTATATATATTCCAAAAAAATTCTCAGTCAGTTTTTATTCCGTTTGGACTCCGTTTGATATGGATATTCTGCGAAACAAAAAACATGCAACAAACAGGAACTGGCACTGGGCACTGGATCAATATGTTGGTCCCAAAAATAGTATAAAAAGTTGCCAAAAGTATATGAAAGTTGAATAATATTTGCATGGAACAATCAAAAATTATAGATACAACGGAGACGTATCAAACCGCTGGTCCGCCTGCACCATGGGGGACTCGGACGTCGGCACGAAGTCAACGTCCATCGTCTCATATCCATAGGGGGCCTTCTGCACCGCGACCTCTGCCATGAACATTGGATTGCCTTCCTCCTCCTCGTAGCTTGGCTCCAGAGAACTCGGGGATTGGCCCGCTGCAAAGCGAGCTTGGGAACGGAGGTCTGTGGCGCCAACCGTCGCCGTGATTTCTGTGCGGTGCTCCGGCGTCAGCATCTTGTGGTAAGTGATCTTGCGGTGCACCATGGCTTTCCGGCGAACTAGGGGACGCTTGATGCGGGCTAGGGGATCGAAAGGTGGGGGAATGGGCTGGAGATTTGGTGTGGTTTTAGGGCAGTGGCTGGCGTAGGCCGAGCAGCGAAGGTTCTGGTGTGAATAGTGGTTCCGGTGATGACCGGTCAATCGGTTTTGACTGTACATCACTCTTGTCGCATTCGCGTTGCAGCCCGACATGCTGGACCCTCCACGTCGCTCACCGAATGGAACGCGCTTTGTCTTGTGTTTTCGCTCGCTTGTGGGACCGCAATTGAGAGCAAACCGACGTCCCTCCCCCTCCCCGCCCTCGTCATTTATTATACCACCACTCCCTCCGTTTTATGCGGAGTAAATAAAAACAGAGGGAGTATACTATAGATGAGGATCCCCCGACGTGGCCGAACCCATTGAGTAACTGATGCGGGGCCTAGCAAGCATGGGGTCCGCCAGTAAGTGACCAAAAGGGAGGGTAAGGCAGGGATACCTATGTCAGAGGATCCCCTTCCACTATACTACTTTGACCAAATGTTAGAGTAATAATATATGACATGCAACTTACACAAATGTTAGAGTAATAATATATGACATGCAACTTACACAAAGCATACAGGGTCTAATGCATTTTTCGAGTCTAACTTTGACCAAATGTTAGAGTAATAATATATGACATGCAACTTACACAAAGCATACGGTCAAATTCATATGTGAAAGGAGTTTCTAATGATATAATTTTCACATTATACATCTCATGTACTATGAATCTTGTCAATAGTCAAATTGGAAACCATCTCGAGTACAAATCTAGGAGTACGTACGAATCTAACAATATTGATTGGGCGTTGTTGAATGTTGATACCTTTTTGATCAAAGTAGATATACTTTGACTACACATAAAACTTATATGTAAACTAGAAAGGATAGGAGGGAGTATATTGTATGTTCAAAAACGAAACGAACATTGAATACCCTTTATATATGATTTGCGGATGCTATGATCACCGGTTCAAAATTTTGAATCCGCCTTAGGTATCACGTGCCCCCACTCGTTCCCTCTCGATTTCATCTCGGGGTCCGGAGATCTATTGAAAGAGTACTAGGGTGGGTACATGCGAATGATACTCGGCGGAATGTTCAAATGAGGCATGCGGGAGGATGGACTCGACTGGAGGGCGACATGATCGATGGAGAAGAGGGTTGGAGAGGAATGAGAAATAAGCAAACACCACATGATTATACTTGAAAGGATCAAATAAACAATAAGTTGTCTCGCTTGGCCTACATAGTGAAAGGCCTAATGCGCAACGTGGAGCACTGACGCTCGAATATGGCCTGGAAAACAGGGAAACATACATGTGGGGCACACCCGTTGGGATGACGTAGTGTAGACTAGTCCAATGGAGGAGCTGGCCCACGACCTCCTCGCCACCGACAACCGTTAATGTGGGTCGTTGGGGCCAACAACGGGGCGCAGCTCCAGCACCGCCTCTGGACACGGCGACCGCGGTGAGCGACAGGCTCATATCGTCGCTAGACACGGTCGGTTTCAGTTTGCCGAGGGTGGCGTTAGTGCTGTGGCACGACCAACGGTATGTTTGGTTTGTGCCCAAGGTTGCCCCATCAATGCATTGGGTAGCGATAATTTTGGTTGAGGTATTGGTTGCCCATGATTTGGCCGACATTGGCAAGAAAAATGAACTTGGGTTGGCTAGAGTTCATTGGCATGCCAAAGAAATGGCAACCATCCAAACAAAGACCAATCTTTGGGTCATGACCAAAATTTTGGTTGATGTATTGGTTGCCCATGATTTGGCCGACATTGGCAAGAAAAATGAACTAGAGTTGGCTAGAGTTCATTGGCATTCCAAAAAAATGGCAACCATCCAAACAAAGACCAATCTTTTGGTCATGGCCAAAATTTTGGCAAGGTGCACTTTGGCCACAATCCAAACACACCCCAACACCCGGCTCATCGAGGATGCACGGGGCGCCGTGACACGTCCGCGGAGTGGTGTAGCGTGGCCAACTGCATCCTCTGGACCTGAGACCATGTCGGGTCGCCTTGCTTTTTCAATGACATGCGGGGATCGCATGTGAGCAAAGGGCATCTCCAACGTTGACACGACCGCAGCTGACTACCCTGGCACACCAAAACCCTCGCCCCTCGCGCCGTCGCGCGGTGCGTTCCCAGCTGGCGCCAGCTGCCTGCATTCATGTCTTCCATTTGTATTTCGTCATTAAGAGGCTCGGTGCCTGCGGAACCAACTCCGGCGACTTAATGACGCACCCGAACGCTTGGCCTCACCGGAATGTGCTACTTAAAGCGGCAACGCCCAGCTAACCTCCACACCATAGCACATCGTCCTCCTACCTGGAACCACATCCGCCATGACTGCAAGCGCGAACGCTCTGTGGGAGAGCTTGTCTTCGGGGATGGAGCTCGAGGTCGCCGCCCTCGCTCAAGTCGCCGAACAAGCGGTGGCCATGCTGGCGGCCGACGATGGGAGCACCTTCAGCCACGCGTCCTACTTGCCGCCGTCCAACGTCCGGCACCGCCGAGGTCAGGGACTCCTCCGAGGATGAGTAGGGCATGGGAGGCGGCAGGGCATGGTGCGCCAACTGGCCGGTCCGTCCCCCATGTTCTACTTTTCCTCGTCGGAGAGCGCACCTTCACTTCACGGGTCTTGAACCCCGCCCCCGTACATGGAGATCATAGATGGAGGACGTCGGTCGCCGCCGTAGAATAGGTTTAGGGTTGGGTTTCTTTTATTTTTTTGTCCTATAAAAGTTCGAAATGTAATGAAAATCTGCCGTGTTTGCATTAATCTCGGCCGGTGTATATCAGCTTTCACAATAATATACATATTGTAGGAGTACTAGCAAGATGCCCATGCGTTGCACGGAAGATCAAGATCTTGTGGGAGAAATGGATGAACGAGGGAAAGCATTATCTGCAAATGTGGAGAGGAGTGCGGGTAAATTGTCATAGTTTCCTTCCTATCCGTTAGATATAGATCAGACGACCTATATTGCAGGATCTTACACATCTTTCTACATCTACGGGACCTATGAAAGGGTTAACGTAAATTGCCTCTCTCTCTCTCCTCCCCTGATTTTCATGGTGGTGGGCCCCTACCTCCCCCCAATCTACAATCAACAGCTCAAACGTTTCACATTACGTTAATTACGTAACTGGGATTACGTAGGTGTAGCATTACTCGTCCTAAAAACCCAACTAAGCCAACCTCCCAGCATATCGTGCGGGAAAAGACTCGGCCATGCCGTTTTAGTCGGGCTTACCGGATTACTAGTAGTAGTATTGATGGATCGCGCGAAGCAACAGATTTTTTTGAGGGGGCGAAGCACCTAGTTTAAAAGGAAAAAATGCGGTACACTCACATCACTCATGTCGCGGTCGCATTGCACCCCACACATGTTCGGTCCTGCACACGGCTCACGCAAACGGAACGCGCTTCGGCTTGCCTCTTCACTGACACGTGGGACTGCACTTGGAGAAACCGACCATGCGCCAAACTCCCCCC
>NC_041380.1:195776970-195798432 GCF_002162155.2 Triticum dicoccoides
CTGTCCCCCTCCACTCCATTCGCTCTGCCAAAGCCGCCCTCCCCACCGCGCCGATACGTCGGCGTCGCGGTTCGGCGATCCTCTCGCTCCCACAGTACGCTCTCATCGACTGCCGTCCTCTAGCCGCGCCGCCACCTTTGGCTACGTTCTTGTGGAGGCGCACGGCGGTCAGCGTCGCCACCGCTGGCGACGTTCGTGTGGAGACGCACGGTGGTCAGCTTCTCCCATGGTACGTGCATTCTAGACTGAGGCCCCGTTCATGTCGGTGTAGCGCTGAATGTTAGCTGATAGACGTTGTTAATCTCACTGTTTGCCGAAGTAGTTTACTATCAATATGCTCTGCTTAAGAAGCTTCCTTGCCCTGTTCTGCACTCAATCTGCTTAGCTGAGATGGCATGCCAAGGCCGATTAGTTGCTAAAATATCCTGCCATATATTTATTGTGACGTAGATTGCCATGGTCTAGTAGCCAATCTGTTAGCTGAAATGCTCTACACCGTTTTATACTCGATCTTTGTTGCTGTGATGGCCTTCGATAGTTTGATGGATGTGTGCTCGGCCTCATTGACTGCTGAAACAGCCTGCCATAATTTGGCACTCAAATCTGTTTGCTGAATTAGCTTTACATATATTTCGTTACTTAGATCTGCTCGTCCAAATATCTTGCCATAGCTTTAGACATCGACCTAGGTATTTGTTTTCTGGACTTCATAAAAAAGCATAGATGTTTTTCCTGTAATATCTAGTAGAAGAACTAATTTGTATGTCTAACAGATGGACAGGACTTGGATAACTTCTGCTCGAAGATTCTCCGCTGCATATGTCGAGGGGGTTGAAAACTTCATGAACTTTATCAGAGCTGAGTACGATGGTCCGAAATCAGATGTGCTCTACCGTGTAGCAGTTGTATGAATTCAGTTACAAGACCCCAGTCAACTGTGCAAAATAATCTACACTTGTATGGGATGTCAATCACATATACTAGGTGGGTTCATCATGGTGAAGCTGTGATTGTCAATGTTATTGACTACGTGGAAGCAGAAGATCACCATCTTGATCTGCCTGATGCTCAGGTGGAAGAGGAGGAGGAGGAGGTGGTGGCGGAGCTAGTGAGTTTGACCAACATTGAAACAATGCTACAAAATGCTCGTGCATTCCGTGAACTTTCACCTGCAGAAGAAAAATGGTGGGCCTGCATGTTGGAACAATGCAATGTTGCTGTCACCCCAGGAAATAAGCTGTCAGTATTCTCAGCAATGGTCACCTTTCTTCAGGTGAAGACATTTGAGCGGATGACTGATGTCTACTACACAACCTTCTTCTTGTAGACGTTGTTGGGCCTCCAAGTGCAGAGGTTTGTAGGACAGTAGCAAATTTCCCTCAAGTGGATGACCTAAGGTTTATCAATCCGTAGGAGGCGTAGGATGAAGATGGTCTCTCTCAAGCAACCCTGCAACCAAATAACAAAGAGTCTCTTGTGTCCCCAACACACCCAATACAATGGTAAATTGTATAGGTGCACTAGTTCGGCGAAGAGATGGTGATACAAGTGGTATATCGATAGTAGATAAAAGTATTTGTAATCTGAAATTATAAAAACAGCAAGGTAACTAATGATAAAAGTGAGCGTAAACGGTATTGCAATGATAGAAAACAAGGCCTAGGGTTCATAATTTCGCTAGTGTAAGTTCCCTCAACAATGATAACATAATTGGATCACGTAACTATCCCTCAACATGCAACAAAGAGTCACTCCAAAGTCACTAATAGCGGAGAACGAACGAAGAGATTATGGTAGGGTACGAAACCACCTCAAAGTTATTCTTTCCAATCAATCTGTTGGGCTATTCCTATAAGTGTCACAAACACCCTAGAGTTCGTACTAGAATAACACCTTAAGACACAAATCAACCAAAACCCTAATGTCACCTAGATACTCCAATGTCACCTCAAGTATCCGTGGGTATGATTATATGATATGCGTCACACAATCTCAGATTCATCTATTCATCCAACACAAAGGACCTCAAAGAGTGCCCCAAAGTTTCTACCGGAAAATCACGATGAAAACGTGTGCCAACCCCTATGCATAGGTTCATTGGCGGAACCCGCAAGTTGATCACCAAAACATACATCAAGTTAATCATGTGATATCCCATTGCCACCACAGATATCCATGGCAAGACATACATCAAGTGTTCTCAAATCTATAAAGACTCAATCCGATAAGATTACTTCAAAGGGGAAACTCAATTCATTACAAGAGAGAAGAGGTGGAGGAGAAACATAGGATCCAACTATAATAGCAAAGCTCGCGATACATCAAGATCATATCACCTCAAGAACACGAGAGAGAGAGAGAGAGAGATCAAACACATAGCTACTAGTACATGCCCTCAGCCCCGAGGGAGAACTACTCCCTCCTCGTCATGGAGAGCATCGGGATGATGAAGATGGCCACTGGAGAAGGATTTCCCCCTCCGACAGGGTGCCGGAACGGGTCTAGATTGGTTTTCGGTGGCTACGGAGGCTTCTGGCGGCGGAACTCCCGATCTATTGTGTTCCCGGATGTTTTTAGGGTATATGGAGATATATAGGCGGAAGAAGTACGTCAGGGGGGGCACGATGGGCTCACGAGGGTGGAGGGTGCGCCCAGGGGGGTGGGCGCGCCCCCCTGCCTCGTGACCTCCTCGCAGATCCCCCAACGTGCACTCCAAGTCTTCTAGGCTTCTTTCCTTCCAAAAATGAGTTCCGTGGAGTTTCAGGTCAATTGGACTCCGTTCGATTTTCCTTTTCTTCTAAACCCTAAAATAGGGTAAAAACAAAAACTGGCACTGGGCTCTGGGTTAATAGGTTATTCCCAAAAATGATATAAAAGTGTATAATAAAGCCCATAAACATTCAAAACAGTAGATAATATAGCATGGAGCAATCAAAAATTATAGATACGTTGGAGACGTATCAGCATCCCCAAGCTTAATTCCTGCTCGTCCTCGAGTACGTAAATGACAAAAGAAAGAATTTTTGATGTGGAATGCTAGTTGGCATAATTTCAATGTGATTCTTCTTAATTGTGGTATGAATATTCAGATCCATAAGATTCAAGACAAAAGTTCATATTGACATAGAAATAATAATACTTCAAGCATACTAACTAAGCAATTATGTCTTCTCAAAATAACATGGCCAAAGAAAGCTATCCCTACAAAATCATATAGTCTGGCTATGCTCCATCTTCACCACACAAAATATTTAAATCATGCACAACCCCGATGACAAGCCAAGCAATTGTTTCGTACTTTTGATGTTCTCAAACCTTTTCAATCTTCACGCAATACATGAGCGTGAGCCATGGATATAGCACTATAGGTGGAATAGAGTGGTGGTTGTGGAGAAGACAAAAAGAGGGGAAGATAGTCTCACATCAACTAGGCGTATCAACGGGCTATGGAGATGCCCATCAATAGATATCAATGTGAGTGAGTAGGGATTGCCATGCAACGGATGTACTAGATCTATAAGTGTATGAAAGCTCAACAAAAGAAACTAGTGGGTGTGCATCCAACTCGCTTGCTCACGAAGACCTAGGGCATTTTGGGAAGCCCATCATTGGAATATACAAGCCAAGTTCTATAATGAAAGATACCCACTAGTATATGAAAGTGACAACATAGGAGATTCTCTATCATGAAGATCATGGTGCTACTTTGAAGCACAAGTGTGGTAAAAGGATAGTAGCATTGCCCCTTCTCTCTTTTTCTCTCATTTTTTATTTTTTATTTGGGCCTTCTCCTTTTTATGGCCTCTTTTCTCTTTTTTTATTTGGGCTTCTTTGGCCTCTTTTATTTATTTATTTTCGTGCGGAGTCTCATCCTGACTTGTGGGGGAATCATGGTCTCCATCATCCTTTCCTCACTGGGACAATGATCTAATAATGAAGATCATCACACTTTTATTTACTTACAACTCAAGAATTACAACTCTATACTTAGAACAAGATATGACTCTATATGAATGCCTCCGGCGGTGTACCGGGATGTGCAATGATGCATGAGTGACATGTATGAAAGAATTATGAATGGTGGCTTTGCCACAAATACAATGTCAATTACATGATCATGCAAGCAATATGACAATGATGAAGTGTATCATAACAAACGGAACGGTGGAAAGTTGCATGGCAATATATCTCGGAATGGCTATGGAAATGCCATAATAGGTAGGTATGGTGGATGTTTTGAGGAAGGTATATGGTGGTGTATGATACCTGTCAGGACCCCGATTCTAAGTCACACCGATCTAGCTGTTAACACCTCATATCACTTTGCGGCCTCACGCACGGTATTCCCACGGGTGTTGCCTTACCATGGCCCGGGACCGGTTGCGCCTTCTGGATCACATATATGATAGTGTACCCAAAGTGGCACTAACTTACGGGGACAGGCATACATGAATCACATCGAACATGTCGGTTAGCAGCGTGCGAATCCGGGCTGTAGCACTGGGCTAACAGGACTCTGGGAACCCAGGTTGTAGCAGGCTAGGCAGGACTCCAAATGTCACCGCGTGACATTTCCCCGAAGGGATAGACACAAGAACAAAGTGAAACACATGCTGGCCAGTCAAGTGTCCTGAGCAGTAGTGCTGGGCTAGCAGGACTCCGGTTAACCGGGCTGTAGCGGACTACTATGGCTCATGCAAGCACAAGACTACATTTCCCCATAAGAGAGGCTACCAAGGATAAACAACTAGGTTGTCGGATCCCACACATACCAAGCATTTCAATCATACACACAATATGCTCGATATGTGTAAATACAACATGGCATCACAACAAAACTCTACGACTCAAAGTATTTATTCAATAGGCTCCGAGGAGCGAGATATTACAAACATGGGTCTCATGACCCAACAATCATAGCATACAAATCAAAGCACATGCGGAAGCTTAACATGTCTAGGAACAGGCATCTACAAAAGAAGAAGGCTGAGAAGCCTGACTATCTACAAGACCCTGCTGAGGGCACAAGATCGTAGCTGAGGTATCAAGCTAAACGTCGAAGTCCACACGAAACTACTAGCGAGACTGAAGTCTCTCTGCAAAACATAAATTAAGCAAGCGTGAGTACAAAAGTACTCAGCAAGACTTACATCAGAACTAGCTACATATGCATCAGTATCAACAAGGGGGGGGGAGGTGGAGTTTAACTGCAGTAAGCCAGCTTTGACTCAGTGGTTAACCTGAACTACGACTGCAAGCAACTCTTTTGAGGTGACGCACACGAGTCCACATATTCACCATATCAATACACCACTATGTATCCGCTCCCGACTCCCTACGAGAACGCCACCCATAGCACCCATGCTTATCTTGCGCATTTTAGAGTATCCACTTTCACTTGTCTATGAACTGTTATAGGCAAGCCAGAAGTCCTTTACCATGGACGTGGCTATTCGAATAGATCATTTATAACCCTGCAGGATGTACTTCTTCACACATGTTTCCACCACTTAGCGTCTGCACACGACATGTGCTCGGCAGACTTCAAGCGAAAGCCGACGTGGGTGTAGACCACGACCTGAACAACCACACAAGTCTCTAGTCCAGGTTTATCGCCTATTCGGGTTCCATCCGCGAGAAGATCTGGCCAGAGTTTCGCTCACAGCCCCAAACGATGTGTGCAGGGTTCCCGAGACACCAAACAGGCGCCCGGTACACCGTGCCACGGTGTATCTACCGCATCATAGCCCACCCCGAGGGTCAGCGCTACGCATGGCCGCCAACACATATCCTACAAACACCAGAAACTAGTTGCAACTCCTGGACAGAGGACAAGGGCGGTTAATAAGTCGAGCGGGGTCATATTACAGGGCCCAACTTGTGGTAGTAGCTATTTCATGGATCACAAACACAGAACTCAGTTCCTAAGGACGGCTTCAATGAGACAACCCACCATGTACTCCTACATGGCCTCTCACCGATACCTTTACCAAATCGTGTTCACATACTTAGCTCTCAACAGTAGGACATGTTCACACACCTCCGATTCATCCCCGATGAATCAAACCTGACACAACTCTATGCAATAGCAGGCATGACAAACAAGCATGAATGAGTAGGCACATCAGGGCTCAAACAACTCCTACCCATGCTAGTGGGTTTCATCTATTTACTGTGGCAACGACAGGTCATGCAGAGGAAAGGGCTTCAACTACCGCAACATGTAACAGTTGAATCGTTGTTGTCCTAATGCGGTAAAAGAGAGCAGGAGCGAGAAGGTGGGATTGTATCGGAATGAACAAGGGGGTTTTGCTTGCCTGGCACTTCTGAAGATAGTATAGCTCTTCATCGGTGTAATCGAACTCATCGTCGAAACCACGTCTATCGAGAGGGGACAACTTCCGGCAATGAAGAAGGAAACACAATCAATGCAATGCGACAATATGATGCATGCTCATGACAAGGAAATATGATGTTGATTGAACTAATGCAACTAGCAATCATATTAAATGAAGTTGGTTTGAACCCTAGGTTCAAATTCAAACCCCATATGTGCTTTCTTAAATGCCACTTAATTGAATTGTCCTAAACAGAGGATATAAGTTGCTCTAACATGCATGCAAATGCCATAAACAAATTCTTTGGATTTTTCTAATCATTTTTCATATATAATTTACTTCATTTGGAGTTACGGTTTAATTTCTATGAATTTTGGAAGTTTTGGGCATTTTCTGGAATTTCCTGAATTAATAAAAACACCAGAAAAGCTTTATTGCGTCAGCATGATAGCAGCATGATGTCACCAGGTCAACCGGGGCTGCTCCAGGTCAAACCTGACATGTGGAGTCCACACGTCAGTGACACAGGGGCTAAACCCGGTCAAACCCAATGTTCACTGGGTTTGACCCTGTGGTAGGGCCCGCTGTCAGTGGTTGTTAGGGTGATTAACTGGTTGGGTTAGCACCTAATGACGTCCACGTCATCGGTCGCCGGAGTTTCGCCGGCGACGACCATTTCACATGGCGGAGATCATCGGGACTCCGCAACAGCCCACGGTTTGAGGCAGGGTTTGCTCCTACGTGCTCCTGGGAGCGAGCTGCGTCGACCAGTGGTGTTAGCCGGAGCTGCGGTGGCTAGGATCAATGGCGGCGGCCGAAGCTACAGGTTCGAGCGGAGCGAGGCCACAGAGGATGGGAGGGCTGGCTAAGGGGCTCACCGAGATCCTCAAGATACTAGGAGCACGGTGCCGCGCTTGGTTTCGGGCCTCAGTGGCTGCGGTGACGGCGGCGACATCGCCGGCGGCGGAGTTCTCGGCCAAGACGGGGCTATGGCCTAGAGGTCAAAAGCGACCAGGGGAGAAGGGGGAAACGACTCGGGGGCTCACTGCGGCGATGTAGGGATGGCCAACGTGCTCGGGGAAGCATCGGAGGCGGCGAATCGACGTCGGTGGTGAGCGGCTCCCGAGGTTGAAGACGGTGGCGATGATGATGCTACGGAGCGTCCCGGTTGGCTTGGCTCGGTGGAGATGACGAGGAAGACGATGCGGAGCTCGTGGGCACAACAGAGGGGCGAGGTAGTAACTGTGGCCGTGGTGGTTCTCGTCAGCGGTCTCGGGTGCGTACGGTCGGTCACGGGAGAGAGAATCAGAGGAGGGGGAAGAGAGAGCTGCGAGGGGAATAGGGGGAGAAGGTATCGAGCGTCTCCGTGGCGCATCCAGAAGGGCCGGGGCGTCGTGGTGGAACCAGGAGCTGGTGCGCGCGCGGCGACCACACACCCTCCTGCCCACTGGCAGGAGGTTGAAGATAGTAGGAGGGAGGAGGAGGTGGGCTGGGCCGGCAGAAACTGGGACACACTACAGGGAGGCCAGGTGAGGTTACTCTCTCTCTCTCTCTCTCTCTCTCTTTCTAATTTAGTTTATGTTTTCTATTTTTTCTGCAATTGTTTTGACTTAATTAAAATGCTAAGACATTTCCAAAAATCATGAAACTAATCATGGCTACTGTTTATAAAATATCCAACAGTAAACATTTTAGTTTATGATTATTTGAGCATTTAAAATATTTTATAGCTTTTAAATGCCCAAATGCAAATAGAGTATGATTTAATTCAGAGCCCAAATATGTCATGGAAAAATGTGCATCACCTCTGGTTACTGTTTACAGCATTTTCCATAAATGATGAACATTTTTGAAAGCCATTTGGATTTACTGAAAATATTTTAGTTAAACCTAGTGACTTCCATTGATGCTAGGGGTGCAGGCAATCCCCATTTCAAGTTTCTTTGGAATTTAAACATGATGGCATGATGAACAAGCAAAGTCAAGCAAGGGCTGAACTGGGGCTGTGACAGCTCACCCCCACTAAACAAGAATCTCGTCCCGAGATTCAAGCGTAGGGTAAGGTGAAGGGGGGGAACACAAGCTAACATAATCTTCACGATCCAGGTTGCACCTCATAAGGTTGTTGATTCGTTGCATACGTTGATCTTGACATCCTCGCTTTTGAGATCTTCATCCACGCGATGACAACGGAAAGAAACTCTACTAGGATTGATCTTCTCGAAGATCGAGCTATACAATATCACTCGCGGAATGAGATGTTGAAACATCTCAAGTTGAGACACAAAACACATCGAGAGGGATGGAAGAACAATGACAGGGTTTGATTTGGTGGGCAACAATTCCACGCTTAGAAAGATGGTGGATGGTGTCAAGGTGGGGAGGAGATAATTGCCATGATCCCGTAACAGGGCACCTTGGGAAAGGTGACTCGTTGGACTGTTCCCTTAAGTGGCAAAAAGAATTACTTTTGATCCATGGATCATTGAAACTCTTCATACCAGCTTAAGGCAAATTACAATTGATTGTTTGAAAGAGCTCGAAGAAATTGCATACTCGGACTAGGATGGATGATGTGGACTACCTTGTTGAAGACAACGCAATGGATGACTTTTGCTTATCACCGGAAATGGATGGGACCCATGACAGGACCACTTTTGAAGATGATCCTGGACAGCAACTACCGAGAAGGCATCCCATGGGGAATTGGCACAATGGCGTTGCAAACTGGGAACAAAATGCAACTGTTGGGAAAGTTCCAACCATCGTATCTTCCTGAGATTCAAATCTGGTTGGTGTCAGGATATTCCTGAGATTCAGATCTGGCATGTCCGAAAGAAAGTTTGCAACACAAATCGACGAGATGACATTGCGAGATTCTCAGGATATGAATTACGATAGCAGGCTCCAAAAGATGAGCCGGTTTTGCTACATACATGTGAGCATGTTGTCCAAGACATGAATGACCACATAGTAGTCTTATAATAAAAACACTATCGAGTTCTGGTTGGGAACCATCATTGGGATAACGAAGTCTTGTGCATATCCTTCCGGGCCCTTCAGGGTTAGCGCATGAACTTCTTTTCTTTGAATAAATCAATCAGTGGCTTGGTGTGCTAGGAAATACCGATGGGATGGAGGTAGCTAATCTCTCAAGCCATAGTATACTTCGCACGTGCATGACTGACTTGGGATGATTCCCGAGGAAGCAAAACTAACTTTCTCGAATTCACGACGGCAACTTGCACCTAATGCACGTGAACTTGGAGAAAGCCACTTCTTGCACCAAACATATACCTCATGAACGCAACATGAAGGCAATGGTTACAAATTTCCCAACACTAGCTTAATGTTCAACATGAATCATGGGGGAGACAAAATGTTGCTGATGGGCTCAACAGCAACTCATCGGATTTCCATATCACTGGACATCCACCATCATGTGAACATGGTGATAGCATTGGTCAGACCAAAAGATGTAATGGTGTATGCTCGAGGGATCAACCGCAAGTAAGACAACATTACGAACATTGTTGGTTCTGATTTGACTTGTCGATAGCCCATACTCAAGTCAAAGTTTTGACAAGACAATAAATCCAACAACTGATCACGAGGACCAATTGGTGAAGATATCTTCTTTCTTCAACACACGCACACACAAAAAGATATCCCTTAACATGAACTAAGTCGGACAAGCTTTTATCTTCCAACTCTCCAAGTTGTTGTTTAGCTTAACCAACTAGCTCAGGTGTATCCAACACAGATTCTTGGAGAAAGGGGTGGTTTATAAGAAACCAACTTGATCACGAACTCAACATAGCGGTCGGGTGACAACCTGGTAATACCTCCGAGAAGATATTCGGAATATTATGAACCATCGATATGTTATTAAGCTCAAGAACAATCTTGCCTTTCAAGGCAGGATGACATGATCAAAAGAGCGAGGGTTTGGCAAAATCCTAACTCATCGATCGAAGAGTGCACCAAAAATAAGGACTAGGTTGCACGATCAACCTTAGAATGATGATTCAGTAACCATCATGCTAAGAATGAGAATATTGTCCATTTACTACCAAGCATCGATTTGCTCGGAGTATTGATTTCACACATCATAATTCACTTGTCGGCATTCCGGTTACAACAACACGATGACCGACGAATGAATGATGATGATGAGAAGTATCACTACATCAAGGATTCATAGGAGATGGTGCAATTCCTATGATATTCTTGACCTAAAGAGGGCAACACTCCAAGGTAGAACAGAACAAAAGCTGGATTGGCATTTTGATCTGCGGGATACAACTACTTTGACCCATTCCTAGATATGGATGAGGTACTGGAGTTTGTTTCTCCTAGCCATTCCGGAATAGAATGGCTTGTCGGACCACAAAAATAAAAGGCATCGATAACACGAATGCACGACTACTCCTGACTACAAATTGATAGTCGGAGGTCAGAAAACAACTAATGAGGGAAAACTCAAAGAACATATGATTTTCTGAGTTATGGATGCATGTATTAGCATGTCGAAGGAGTTCAACATATTTCTTCCGGATAACCCATGCAGAAAGGTTGAACTGGCAGAGTCACAATAGAATGGTGAACTCATCAAGAGCACTCCTGTTATGATCCTTTGATCCAACAAACTTCTGCCATAAATGGTTCATAGTATTTGGAAGAAGGAAATACCATGGACCTCGAGGACTATTGCCAAGGTTACTAATATCTTAAGGGAACTAGCAAATACTAACAACATGAAGTAGGGTGAATCTCGGGTTGAAGAACCCGGGAATAGAATACCTACTAACTAATAACATCATGAGATGCTTTCGAGAATGGTGGCCAGAATCATCACACCTAGAACACAAAACATGGCTAGATTACCGGGTAACTCCCTAAAACACCTAGCGTCATAATAATAGCTCCAACATATATGTCGAGGCAACAGAGCACCTCAACTCACCAATAGTGTGCTAATTCTGACCAAAAAGGACATCGGGAACAGAAAGAAAGGATTTGCAAATGCATCAGACTATTTAGAAACCTGGGATGACTCAGACAGCATAACGGCTGTAAATGCTCAAAAGATTTGAGACATCCTGCAAAAATGGTGGCACAACCACTCAACATCACAAACTCAAGGTTCTGAGGCCAGCTATGAACATATGGAAGTAGTAGGAACTGAACTAAGGCTTGAACTCAACAATCCTAGGCAACTACGGTTTAGTAAGAGGTCATCCTGAGAGATAGAAGAGAAGCCTAGTTCTTAACCCCATAGGAAAGATAAGATGACTCAGATCAGAAGGTCATGAGGATAAGGAGTAAAAAGAGCCTTATGTTCCCATCCACAATCAATTCCTGATAGAGGCAAAGGTGTCCCGTCTTTCGATGAGATGATGGATATCGCTTTGGTGGAAGTCAACTTTGACGATCCGACTACGAACGTGCGAGGACGTCGCGCCTTAGCAATCGCTAAACCAACTCCGAGAGGTTATTGACCACACCGGAGCACGATCAACCTGACCACGAGGGTTTGTTTCCTGCGAGCAAACGAAGAACAAGCAAGAAACTAAGATTGCAATCTGGATATTGCGAATATAAGATGAAAGCTTTATTGATCAAGGTGGGGTTCTGTGACGCCTTTGTCTGGTCGTTGAACACAAACGAAGTACGCGAAGTTGCAGCTATGGCGAACTTTAATCTAAACAAAACCCAAAGTCTAAACGGTGCCCTAAGGGCTGTATATATGGAGGAAGAGAGGGGGAATTTCGTGGCCCTTGGTGTAGGGGTCCGAAATCAACCCTATCTCGGGTTTCCCCACACATACGGACTCTAAAAATAGCCTATACTTATGTATTTCGAAATTACATGGGCCTGGACCAATAAAAAGGTGACGCAGCACCTATAATAGCCTCGAGACAAAATTTATGAAGTGGCATCTTGTATATTTCGTCCAAGGCTTCATGCACCCATTATGGTGGCTTCAAAGTCCTAAAATCATCACTTGTAACTCCGTTCTTGTTCCCCTTGCGCATAGCATCATCTCCATGCTTGTTCTTCCTCCAATGTTCATCCTTCTCCAAGCTAGGCCCTTCATTTGTAAGCAAAACAAATGTATCCAATTTAGGCAGTATCATATTCTCATGAACATTAGAATCATTACCAAGAAACGAAAGTACCTGATAATTTAATTGGCGTGCGCGAGCTCTAGTAATTGGTCCCGTATATGTAGCAGTAGGGGCTATGGGTGTAACAATGGTATTGATGTCCTCATCAATTCCCTTATATAACTAAAGCATTTCTAGACACGACTTCGACCAGCTTGGCTTGGTAATCCTACAGGCAGTCATGCTTTGATACCAAAGCTGTCAGGACCCCGATTCTAAGTCACACCGATCTAGCCTGTGACACCTCATATCACTTTGCGGCCTCACGCACGGTATTCCCACGAGTGTCACCTTACCATGGCCCGGGACCGTTTGCGCCTTTCGGCTCACGTATATGATAGTGTCGCTAGCATCCATATGACTGAGAACCCGGGCCAACATGACTAGACGTGAACCCAAAGTGGCACTAACTTACGGGGATAGGCATACATGAATCACATCGAACATGTCGGTCAGCAGCGTGCGAATCCAGGCTGTAGCACTGGGCTAACAGGACTCCGGGAACCTGGGCTGTAGCAGGCTAGGCAGGACTCCAGATGTCACCACGTGACATTTCCCCAAAGGGACGGACACAGGAACGAAGTGAAACACATGCCGGCCAGTCAAGTGTCCTGAGCAGTAGTGCTGGGCTAGTAGGACTCCGGTGAACCGGGCTGTAGCGGACTACTATGGCTCATGGAAGCACAAGACTACATTTCCCCATAAGAGAGGCTACCAAGGATAAACAACTAGGTTGTCGGATCCCACACATACCAAGCATTTCAATCATACACACAATATGCTCGATATGTGTAAATACAACATGGCATCACAACAAAACTCTACGACTCAAAGTATTTATTCAATAGGCTCCGAGGAGCGAGATATTACAAACATGGGTCTCATGACCCAATAATCATAGCATACAAATCAAAGAACATGCGGAAGCTTAACATGTCTAGGAACAGACATCTACAAAAGAAGAAGGCTGAGAAGCCTGACTATCTACAGGACCCTGCCGAGGGCACAAGATCGTAGCTGAGGTATCAAGCTAAACGTCGAAGTCCAGCGAAACTACTAGCGAGACTGAAGTCTCTGTGCAAAACATAAATTAAGCAAACATGAGTACAAAAGTACTTAGCAAGACTTACATCAGAACTAGCTACATATGCATCGGTATCGACAAGGGGGGGGGGTGGAGTTTAACTGCAGCAAGCCAGCTTTGACTCAGTGGTTAACCTGGACTACGACTGCAAGCAACTCTTTTGAGGTGGCGCACACGAGTCCACATATTCACCATATCAATACACCACTCACTACAGGAAAAACTACGTGTAGAGACGTTCAATTTCATAGCTAGAGACGCATTATTTCATCTCTAGGTAAAAATAGAGTCGATTTAGTAAAGCGTCCTTGGAGCGTCTCCTTACGGACCGCCTCAAAACATGTAGGCACGCTTGGTTAGCGTGTCTACATGGTATGAGACGCTATATTGAGACGTTCAAAATCGTCTCTACGAAAATAGAGACATTCTACTACACGCTTGTATCACGACTCTACTCATGTGGGCCCATTCCTTATAGACGTTATGTTGAGACGACATATTCGTCTCTAAATATGAATAAGCTTCTTTGTGTCAATGGAGTATTTTACTTTAATCGTTATTTGATTACTAATTTAACTTTGTATTGCTCATTTCAAATCGAGTTAATTTATCATGATAGGGATGCATGTGTAGATTGATCAAATATCACTATATAAAGTCATCAGTCCACATCACCAATTGCATTCGTAGAAATCCATTCTCACAATTAGCATCCTTTGTAACAAATCTAGGAACACATACAAATACTAAAAGTGTATGGAGTTCACAACTAAAACAAATCAGACATGATGTAAATAATTAAAGAGAAGATACTACAAACTAGAACTAAGCTTTCCATACATTATACATAATATACATTCGTTTAAAAACTGATTCTTGTGTAGTTTCTCCTTGCTCCTGCAATGCTTTCCACTTCTAAAATCTCAGCTATCCTGGAAGAAAAAAATAACAAAGAGAAGTTTAGAACATAAGCATTTGGATTAGTGCAAGATGAGATGTTCTTTTGATGAACCTCTGAGAGATGTACCATACAAATGTCTTGAGGGTGTCTTGGAGCACCAATGTCTTAGGTTGTGTTGGAGTGGTCGGCTCACTTTTTGACCTAAAAAACCAAGATACTTCACCAAAGATACAACCTACTAATGTATTTTCTTGATATGCTTAGTGACATGGGAAGTTATAAACTTGGTTCAGGACCACCTTACTTGGTCACACTGCTATTTCCAGCATGAGCATTTGCCAATTCTTGACCACCATGTGCTTTTGCATTTGAGGTTCAGTGCAACTGTAAGTAAACTTGTTCAAAAATTAGGCATTGTATGGTAATGAAGAAATTTATGCACACAGACACAAATAAACTAGTGTAACCCATTCCTTGTTAGTGAATAGTTGGTTCCGTAAGTTGATTCTTCAAGGCCTTGATTGCCTTTATCAAACTTTTCAAGACGTGCTTCCGCAAGTTTAGTTACAGTTGTAAGTAAACATAAACAAATCATAGTCATTATTTGGTATTTCAAAAATAATTTATAAATGAGAGTTATGAGAATTATTGTCACCTTCTCTTTGATATGATCGACTTTGGCAAGGTTAGCAATAAAAATCCGATAATATGCATGTCAAATAAAGATGCAGTAATTAATCAAATGATGCACAACAAATTTGTTCAAAGTGGTAGAAGATGCATATGGTAATCAAACTATATGAGGACATAGATAAGATCTATAGAACATGGTTGACTCAATTTATTGGTGGACTGCTTATGTTGGGCTGAAGCTTGCCTTAATTTGAAACATACTATGATGATTAAATAAGAAGCAATCTTGGATGTCAACAACATGTACCACACACGCTTTGAAGAGCAATGCAAGTTGAATAACAAAATTTAGTCAAACTTCAATAGTTCCACAACACCATAAATTTCACCAGACTTACGTAGTTGAAAATCACAAGAGGCACAAAATGAATATTTCACACCCTAAGCTATATAGCATGTTATAAAATATGCATTGAAAATACATTAGTAGGCGGTACTAGAACATCAAGAAAAATTCTCTATGGGTCGATAAGATATAAGAGAACATTGAATTTGCTCACCAATAGAAGGCAATTAGCTATCACCTGAGCTCGCTAGTGAAAGCAATCATACAGTCCATTAGCAATTTCATTTCTATCTTGCTGGTAAATGTGCTCAATTATTGAACAAATATGTTCACGAAAACTAAAGTCGTTGATGGATACATAAAAACCCACCAATAATTTTAAAATAATTTGGGGACAACGACTCTTAAATCAGAATCCACAGATTAAAAGGGGAAATCAGTACAGAAAATCTAAGTGGTTCTGGAGTAAGAAAAAAATCGCATCTGTTTCGCCGACTTGCATTGCACGTAAAGTTATGCCTAAAATGTTATTCTTGACCTGGGAATAATGTAGCGTTGTAGTATATTGCCAATAAATCATGCTCAATTGTAATTGAAGCCAATATACTCCATAAGACCCATTTCATCAGAACTAAGTTCTGAATGAACTATACTACATAGTCATCAAGTTGTAGCATTTTCTCAGTATGTTAGCAATTCAGCACATCAGGTATTTATGTGTTTGAACATCATGTGAAATTAAATCGGAATTCCTTCCATCCATGAAATGGAACATAAGTAATGGAGAGATCAAGAATAAAAACGACTTACCATGTTATATTAGAGATGCAAATCATGAACTTTTTGCACATGCAGGCAGGAGCTGAACCTCCAAATCTATGTCGTACCCACAAACCTACACGCAATACCTAATAAACCTTCTGCTTAGATTAAGAATCAGGTAGGTATACAATTTTCTGTACTGTATGCACCCACCATTAGGTCTGAATTTCAACGAAATAACAGTTCATATACTTGTAGAACTAAAACTTGATGCAACGACATATCACAATGAGAATTAAAAGAACCCCCTTCCTCATGTTTTTTTTCTTACAGTGGTAAAAAATAACAATCTAGGAAACAAAAACTGTCCTCTAAGCTAGTAATACTTATGATGCATGTGCTAATCACAAAGCATGTACTCAGACAGAGTGAAAAGAGAGCAAAAGTACACAAACCAGCGAAAAGATGAAGCAAATATGCGACGTGTACCTAGGCAAGAGAAGCCTCCACTGTGCTTGCACTGGTGTGCACCACCATGCCGTTAAGTGGCGGCGACCAAGGCGAACAGGGTGACATGGGTCGGCCATCCAATAGGTGGGGTTATATACTCCTAAAATAGCGGGGCACAAGATTCGGGAAGAGGCGTTTGAATCTGTTGCCATAAAAATCAGAATGGACATCCTAACCCACCATAATCGCAAGATGAACACGTGAATCATATCCCTGCTCCTCCCAAAATTACATGTGTCATCACCCAAAAATCCACCGAGAGGCGTAAAAGAACTCCAGAAAAAGGAGAAAATTCATTCCTAGGGGAGATTCAGTCTTACTTATTGTCTCTTGTTTGCATTTCTGCGCGACAAAAAAACAAGCAGTACACAATAATTACTAGTAGTAGCTAATATACAACCAAATAATAAGTTAACCTAAGTGAACAACTTCCCCCCATTGGCATGGAACATTACCACTTACAAGATGACAAGTTCATAGTTCAGTACTAGTTACAGGTTAGTAACTAACAGCATAACAGGCCAACACAGTTTGACATATAAAAAATTAATCTATTGTGTACTGGGATGATCTAAACATAAACGCACAAAAAAGTTGACTATGTAGCACTAGCAGACAGGGGAGGGTGGTCGTAGAATGACAGGGTTTGATTTGGTGGGCAACAATTCCACGCTTAGAAAGATGGTGGATGGTGTCAAGGTGGGGAGGAGATAATTGCCATGATCCCGTAACGGGGCACCTTGGGAAAGGTGACTCGTTGGACTGTTCCCTTAAGTGGCAAAAAGAATTACTTTTGATCCATAGATCATTGAAACTCTTCATACCAGCTTAAGGCAAATTACAATTGATTGTTTGAAAGAGCTCGAAGAAATTGCATACTCGGACTAGGATGGATGATGTGGACTACCTTGTTGAAGACAACGCAATGGATGACTTTTGCTTATCACCGGAAATGGATGGGACCCATGACAGGACCACTTTTGAAGATGATCCTGGACAGCAACTACCGAGAAGGCATCCCATGGGGAATTGGCACAATGGCATTGCAAACTGGGAACAAAATGCAACTGTTGGGAAAGTTCCAACCATCGTATCTTCCTGAGATTCAGATCTGGTTGGTGTCAGGATATTCCTGAGATTCAGATCTGGCATGTCCGAAAGAAAGTTTGCAACACAAATCGACGAGATGACGTTGCGAGATTCTCAGGATATGAATTACGATAGCAGGCTCCAAAAGATGAGCCGGTTTTGCTACATACATGTGAGCATGTTGTCCAAGACATGAATGACCACATAGTAGTCTTATAATAAAAACACTATCGAGTCCTGGTTGGGAACCATCATTGGGATAACGAAGTCTTGTGTATATCCTTCCGGGCTCTTCAGGGTTAGCGCATGAACTTCTTTTCTTTGAATAAATCAATCAGTGGCTTGGTGTGCTAGGAAATACCGATGGGATGGAGGTAGCTAATCTCTCAAGCCATAGTATACTTCGCACGTGCATGACTGACTTGGGATGATTCCCGAGGAAGCAAAACTAACTTTCTCGAATTCACGACGGCAACTTGCACCTAATGCACGTGAACTTGGAGAAAGCCACTTCTTGCACCAAACATATACCTCATGAACGCAACATGAAGGCAATGGTTACAAAGTTCCCAACACTAGCTTAATGTTCAACATGAATCATGGGGGAGACAAAATGTTGCTGATGGGCTCAACAGCAACTCATCGGATTTCCATATCGATGGACATCCACCATCATGTGAACATGGTGATAGCATTGGTCAGACCAAAAGATGTAATGGTGTATGCTCGAGGGATCAACCACGAGTAAGACAACATTACAAACATTGTTGGTTCTGATTTGACTTGTCGATAGCCCATACTCAAGTCAAAGTTTTGACAAGACAATAAATCCAACAACTGATCACGAGGACCAATTGGTGAAGATATCTTCTTTCTTCAACACACGCACACACAAAAAGATATCCCTTAACATGAACTAAGTCGGACAAGCTTTTATCTTCCAACTCTCCAAGTTGTTGTTTAGCTTAACCAACTAGCTCAGGGGTATCCAACACAGATTCTTGGAGAAAGGGGTGGTTTATAAGAAACCAACTTGATCACGAACTCAACATAGCGGTCGGGTGACAACCTGGTAATACCTCCGAGAAGATATTCGGAATATTACGAACCACCGATATGTTATTAAGCTCAAGAACAATCTTGTCTTTCAAGGCAGGATGACATGATCAAAAGAGCGAGGGTTTGGCAAAATCCTAACTCATCGATCGAAGAGTGCACCAAAAATAAGGACTAGGTTGCACGATCAATCTTAGAATGATGATTCAGTAACCATCATGCTAAGAATGAGAATATTGTCCATTTACTACCAAGCATCGATTTGCTCGGAGTATTGATTTCACACATCATAATTCACTTGTCGGCATTCCGGTTACAACAACACAATGACCGACGAATGAATGATGATGGTGAGAAGTATCACTACATCAAGGATTCATAGGAGATGGTGCAATTCCTATGATATTCTTGACCTAAAGAGGGCAACACTCCAAGGTAGAACAGAACAAAAGCTGGATTGGCATTTTGATCTGCGGGATACAACTACTTTGACCCATTCCTAGATATGGATGAGGTACTGGAGTTTGTTTCTCCTAGCCATTCCGGAATAGAATGGCTTGTCGGACCACAAGAATAAAAGGCATCGATAACACGAATGCACGACTACTCCTGACTACAAATTGATAGTCGGAGGTCAGAAAACAACTAATGAGGGAAAACTCAAAGAACATATGATTTTCTGAGTTATGGATGCATGTATTAGCATGTCGAAGGAGTTCAAAATATTTCTTTCGGATAACCAATGCAGAAAGGTTGAACTGGCAGAGTCACAATATAGAATGGTGAACTCATCGAGAGCACTCCTGTTATGATCCTTTGATCCAACAAACTTCTGCCATAAATGGTTCATAGTATTTGGAAGAAGGAAATACCACGGACCTCGAGGACTATTGCCAAGGTTACTAATATCTTAAGGGAACTAGCAAATACTAACAACATGAAGTAGGGTGAATCTCGGATTGAAGAACCCGGGAATAGAATACCTACTAACTAATAACATCATGAGATGCTTTCGAGAATGGTGGCCAGAATCATCACATCTAGAACACAAAACATGGCTAGATTACCGGGTAACTCCCTAAAACACCTAGCGTCATAATAATAGCTCCAACATATATGTCGAGGCAACAGAGCACCTCAACTCACCGATAGTGTGCTAATTCTGACCAAAAAGGACATCGGGAACAGAAAGAAAGGATTTGCAAATGCATCAGACTATTTAGAAACCTGGGATGACTCGGACAGCATAACGGCTATAAATGCTCAAAAGATTTGAGACATCCTGCAAAAATGGTGGCACAACCACTCAACATCACAAACTCAAGGTTCTGAGGCCAGCTATGAACATATGGAAGTAGTAGGAACTGAACTAAGGCTTGAACTCAACAATCCTAGGCGACTACGGTTTAGTAAGAGGTCATCCTGAGAGATAGAAGAGAAGCCTAGTTCTTAACCCCATAGGAAAGATAGGATGACTCAGACCAGAAGGTCATGAGGATAAGGAGTAAAAAGAGCCTTATGTTCCCATCCACAATCAATTCCCTTATATAACTAAAGCATTTCTAGACACGACTTCGACCAGCTTGGCTTGGTAATCCTACAGGCAGTCACGCTTTGATACCAAAGCTGTCAGGACCCCGATTCTAAGTCACACCGATCTAGCCTGTAACACCTCATATCACTTTGCGGCCTCACACACGGTATTCCCACGGGTGTCACCTTACCATGGCCCGGGACCGTTTGCACCTTTTGGCTCACGTATATGATAGTGTCGCTAGCATCCATATGACTGAGAACCCGGGCCAACATGACTAGTCGTGAACCCAAAGTGGCACTAACTTACGGGGACAGGCATACATGAATCACATCAAACATGTCGGTTAGCAGCGTGCGAATCTAGGCTGTAGCACTGGGCTAACAGGACTCCAGGAACCTGGGCTGTAGCAGGCTAGGCAGGACTCCAGATGTCACCGCGTGACATTTCCCCAAAGGGACGGACACAGGAACGAAGTGAAACACATGCCGGCCAATCAAGTGTCCTGAGCAGTAGTGCTGGGCTAGTAGGACTCCGGTGAACCGGGCTATAGCGGACTACTATGGCTCATGGAAGCACAAGACTACATTTCCCCATAAGAGAGGCTACCAAGGATAAACAACTAGGTTGTCGTATCCCACACATACCAAGCATTTCAATCATACACACAATATGCTCGATATGTGTAAATACAACATGGCATCACAATAAAACTCTACGACTCAAAGTATTTATTCAATAGGCTCCGAGGAGCGAGATATTACAAACATGGGTCTCATGACCCAATAATCATAGCATACAAATCAAAGAACATGCGGAAGCTTAACATGTCTAGGAACAGACATCTACAAAAGAAGAAGGCTGAGAAGCCTGACTATCTACAGGACCCTGCCGAGGGCACAAGATCGTAGCTGAGGTATCAAGCTAAACGTCGAAGTCCACGCGAAACTACTAGCGAGACTGAAGTCTCTCTGCAAAACATAAATTAAGCAAACGTGAGTACAAAAGTACTCAGCAAGACTTACATCAGAACTAGCTA